>NC_049214.1:18450696-18750696 GCF_013347855.1 Anguilla anguilla | reverse complement strand
TTGTTTATTTTGAATTCTTTGTTTTACTTTATAATATGAAAGAAATACATGTCCTGTATATATATAATAATTAAGAAACACAATGGGATTGTGGGTGAGCAACAGCAGACACAATATACAATATACACCAGTGAAGCCTTACAAAAAGTCTGCAGAGACTCTGGGTTGTACACATGCACCAGGGAATTAAAGCCAAAGTAATTATTAATTAGAGCTCATAATAATTTTCAACTGACATTTAAAATGTATTTTAAGTTCCAGAAAGACTGATTTAAAAACATTTCAAGGAAAGGAATACATTTGCCTGCCTGCTAATGCCTTAGTGTCAGAAAAGTGTTATCCGTGGTATAGACTGCCTTGTCATTGTGTTACTTATTATTGTGAATATATTTTGGGTGAAATATTCTATCCGATTCTATTCTATTCTATCGTTCTCGCTCTTTTCCATTCAATTTCATTCCATTCCACACTGCAACACAATGCAACAATTCCACAATAGACAATGGTCTATGGGTAGCATTACAAATACAAACACTGACCAGGTATTCATGGTAACAATGTAAATGCAAAAAATGTTCACAAAATAAAACTTCTTTCAATCTTCAGAATAGATTTACAAGTAATTTTGCTTGAAAAATGTTTTATTTTGAAATTAAAAACACATTTGTACTCAGCAGTACATATGCATGTGGGTGGTACTTGACATATTAAAAAGGGGATATTAGGAATTATGCTATTTTAGAAACATAAATTAAGGTTGCTTGAAAAAGAACTAAAACACCACGCTGGATATTTGGCAAATCACTCCGATTATTTCATAATCATATTTCATATCTACAGCCAGGACATGTGGCTACGCATTGGCAGTCCTCTGCTTTAATACAGTCATGAGACAGGGTGTCTGTGAGCCACTCCTGTTCAGGTTTGCCCAGTATTCCAGGGCTCTTGGGAATCACTGATCAGCAGGGGGCAGCTGCCCTCACTGCAGACCGTGCAGCCTGGAAGGCTTTCCTGCAGACTTCCACGTCCATGTTTTCCACTCAGTCTGTCCCTCGTGTGGGGCTCATGATGTGCCACTAGAGTACTGGGCTCTGTTAAAATCATCTTCCTGGTCTATACGTAATATGGATGTTCATATATGTTTCCAGGAAGCTTTTTTCCTGAAGGGAATTTTCTTGAAAATTAACTTGAGACCCCCAAGTCTCAATTCTAGCCTTTCACCATCTGATGTGTCACTTATGTATTAAAGAACTGTGCGAAATTTTGGTTTCACATTAATTTAAATGCACATAAAGTTAAATGCTATCATGAAGTTTTATGGCTTAGTGTTATTTTTCTACATGCAAATGTTCTGTTAAGAATAATATTATATATCTCACAAGTAAATGGCAACTGCCAAAAACTAGGTCACATCACACCCTGGTATGGTCAAAGTTAAATGTCAGAAATGCTAGTTCAAAAGCGTTGAATAAAATTAACATATGTTTGGATAACCAAAGGGTATCCACACAAAAATAGTATTTTAATGTAAAATGTTACAGTCCCCCATCCCTCTTCAAGTAAATAAACAAATAAATATCAGAAACATATTTCTAATAAGTAGAGAAAGTGAAACTATTAGCATTCTTCATATTTTATGTATTTATTGGCTGACTCCAAATGTAACACACCCTACTTGAGTAATATTCCCTGTACGTAATGCAGTCTACAGAATTCAAAAAATGTTTTTCCCCACAAGCAGAATGTTTTTCTTTTATATTTGACTATATTGAACTATATTTCATTTGACGCATGTCCACCCACTTCAGGATTCTGTTTAAATCATCTCACATTCTTAGATCACTACTTAGTAGATTCCAAACAATGAGCTAAACCCCCAGTTTTGTAGATCCGCAATCTTCAGAAATGCTGTATGAATATCATGATCATTAATGGAAGCAGATGAATGTAACTGTTTTCAGTTACTTGTGAATTATTTATATAATAATTAGTTCATTATTAGATAAGTAATAATTTCAAACTAGTTCATTTTAAGTTTGAAGTATGGCATGGACTTGAAGGGTATTGCTTCACAATATGTACAGATTATATACATTTTTATGTGCATAAATATAATATCCAAGTATGCAATTTGTGCCAGTTTTTTGCATTCAGTGGTCAGTGACAAGAACATGTATTACTATTAGAATTTAGGGGTGGGTAAGTTGGTTCAAATAAATAATATTCTTAACAATTTAACAATTTACTCAGAGGAGACAGGAATAAGCCAGTGTCCCTAGCAGTTTTCAACAGACTGGCTTCAAGAAGCAGGGGTGGGGGGTGGGGGGGGTGGGGGGTAGAAATGATAAGGTCCTTAACAGATGTCGTCACTGGGAGGCTCAGGAGACTTGAATCACTTGGTGGAGATCTTACTACTTTAGCCAAGTCCAGTCAGCAACACTCAAATGGAGAGGTGTAGTGAATGTAAACCCACAAAATAGTTTGAGGGCAGAAAGGTGTCAAGCATTAGGGGAAAGGGGAGCTGAGACTAGGCTCTGTGTAGCCCTGATGAAAGAAATCTCTCAGTTTTCATGTTAGAGCCGTAGCACTGCAGGACTACCTCAGTCTCTCTCTGCCTCCATGTGGCCGTTCCCTCCCATGTGACTGTTTCCTGCTCAGTGGCATATACTCAGTGTGTGAATGAGTGTTCAGTGGCATGTACTCAGTGTGTGAATGTGTGCTCAGTGGCATGTACTCAGTGTGTGAGTGTGTGCTCAGTGGCATGTACTCAGTGTGTGAGTGTGTGCTCAGTGGCATGTACTCATGTACTCAGTGTGTGAATGAGTGTTCAGTGGCATATACTCATGTACTCAGTGTGTGAATGAGTGCTCAGTGGCATGTACTCAGTGTGTGAATGTGTGCTCAGTGGCATGTACTCAGTTTGTGAATGAGTGTTCAGTGGCATATACTATACTCAGTGTGTGAATGAGTGTTCAGTGGCATATACTCATGTACTCAGTGTGTGAATGAGTGTTCAGTGGCATATACTCATGTACTCAGTGTGTGAATGAGTGCTCAGTGGCATATACTCAGTGGGTGAATGAGTGTTCAGTGGCATATACTCAGTGGGTGAATGAGTGTTCAGTGGCATGTACTCATGTACTCAGTATGTGAATGTACTCAGAGGGAGCCCATCGAAGGAGAAAGGGTCTGTTATTCGTGTAGGAATGCTGCAGGCCTTTGATCCAATTGGGCAATTTAGATGTGTTTGTATAGTTCCCCTTCCCAGCCTTCCTGGTATTTACCAACTTTACTGAACCTCCCTGACATCACACACAACTCAGAACCATCACCAATCTGCCACTCTGCAAAGTACATATGGCGAACAAGCTGTTCTTCAGTGCTTTTCCATACAGAGAAGAGCAGCGAGAGAATGGTGAAAAATGTATACATATGAATTCTATTTAAGTTTTGAGTGAATTTAAAACATATATGCAACTGCCATTAAAAAGCGCACAAAAACACAGGCATAGACACATGAACAAACACCCATAGATAGACACAAACACATAAATATACATACAAACACACACAAGTTCTTTTAATTAAGTCCACTGTGCTTCTGTTTTGTGTTGGTAAACATATGACCCTTCTGTAAAATATCTGTAAAAAGAACCAAGATGAAGCTCCCAGGCCAGCTCATTGACTTGGCATGGCCCTGCTTCGTTCTCAGTCCAGGTCATTTGCCCTCATACGGAAGGTCATCAGAGCAGCCCACAGTTCCCTCTTCCTCTCCGGATATTCCCAGCATTCTCCAGCCAGCATGGCAAGCTGGGAACTCCGGAAACTGCGAACAGGAAACTGAGCTCTCTGTCTGTGTGTGTGCGTGTGTCTGTGTGTGTGTGTGTGTGTGTGTGTGTGTGTGTGTGTGTGCATGTATGTGTGTGTGTTGTGTGTGTGCGTATGTGTGTGTATGTGTGTGTGTGCTTGCGAGAGCATGTACATATGTGTGTGTGTGTGAGTGTGTGTGCGTGCGTGCGTGTGTGTGTTGATGGGATGCTGTGCGTTGGTGGGACCGTGAGCATGACAACGCTGCTCTCTGCTGGTCACTGCCAGTCATTGTGTATCAAATCCCAGCTGAACAGTATTAAGAGAACCACCAGGCAGGGTAGGATTGCATGTGGAGCCACTCCTTTATACTGAGTCTGCAAGCTTTTTACATGGAAACCACTCACAGGGAGGCAAGTAAGCACAATACCCTTTTCAACTTTCCCTTTTATACTAACATCACAGAACATGGCCTCAAATGTTCAATCATTCTTTTGCATTTCATGAAAAAAGTGCTATATTGCACTAATCAACATACCAAGAGAAGGGACATCAAAAATACAAAAGACTAAAAGCTGCAGATGGCTAGAAGACCATATGTCAGACAATGTATGTGTTGTTTGAACTAGCACCGGTGTATCTTGAATCAAAGATATCCTCTACCGTTGATCTGTGCTGTTTGACTGCATGCTCTTTGTCACATGCTTTCTGTTCTGTCACCTTCAGTTTGTCTTGAGCAATTCTTCATCTCCTGTAACACAAACAGACATTTCCTTTACACAATCCCAATGTTAACCCTTTACGCCACTGCCGAAGTTGTGCAATGATGTGTAACTTACATAACATCTAGTAGCAGTTGACAAATCACAGGGGGGAGGAAAAAAACCGACAGAACCCCAAAGTGATCGGGATCACGCATGCATGCACACGATCACAGACACACGTACGAGCAGACAGTAATTACAGCCTTCACACCTCGCAGACAAGCTGGTACAGTTTTCAGTTATATCCATTGTGTAAATATATATTTAAATATAAAAGCGGGCGTTTTGTTTCTCTGTGTCACTCTTAATTTTCGTGCGACGTGATGTTTAGGAGTGCGTGTGTGTGTGTGTGTGTGTGTGTGTGTGTGAGTGTCTGTGTAAGCAAGCCTGTGTCCTCTTACCATCCTTCACCACTCCACAGTACTCATTGCATTCTTTTTGGCTGTAGAACTTGTTGCCGTTCCCCTTGCAGCCGCCGTACTTGAAAGAGACGCACTTTCCGGCAGCGGAGTCGAAGCCCCACAGCTCAGCGTGTGTGGTGCAGGAGCCCACGTCTATGGGCAGTCTACAGACAGCTGGGCAGATATCAGAAGAGGGCACATGTCAGGCGTAGATACTGTGAGTGTGTACAGAACGTGTACCCCTGGCTGCTTAGTAGTCCTTAAACAACCCCTCACTCTAAGCCCCCCACCCCCCTGGCCGAGACGCTCACCCTCTGTACGGCAGCTCTGCAGACATTCCTTCTCGGTTACAAAGTTGTTCTGGTTGCCGAGGCAACCGCCAAAGGTGAACGGTTGGCAGGCCATGAGGGTGGAGTTGTAGTGGAAGCGCTGGATCAGCCCGAAACAGGGGCCCACGTCGGGGGCCAGCTGACAGGATTCTGTGTTCAGAGGGAGACACACATCAATAAGTCCAATCTGTCAATGTACACACATCAAACTCTACCAGAAGTCCAATCTGTCTATCTCTCTGGGGAAGGCCAATCACTCCCACCTCTGTCTCTCTGCAAATAACTGCATAAGTCAATGTGGTGGGGTGGGCGTGGTTTGGGCCGAAATGTCGGTCGTCTCAAACTGGACGTCTCTCCCTCACACGGGCCACCACTGCGGCAAGTGAGTGCCACCCCTCCTGCCTTCCAACAGACTCATGTGAGACAACCGTTTGGTTTTTTTTAGCACTTCCGTGCTCTTTATTAAAGCCCACGGCTTTCGATCGGAAACAACGTAACACAGGGTTTTCTTTTTATTTCTTTTAACACTGTGCACTTCATTCGTCTCTCCGGCGTCTGCTTCCGAAGACTCTTGGTCTCCGCTTTTTAAAACCCCAGGCTCACTGTTGAAATCAGAGGCAATCAGCGCAATCAAACAATTGACAATTATCGGCGCTGATTACCTCCACCTGACAGTTGTGACGAAGGATCCGAGAGCCGTTCCTCTCACTCTCTCTCTGCAGCCGACGCCCAAACCACGCCCACCCCACCACAGTGAAGTTATCTCTGTGAATGTTACTCACCGATTTGACAAACCACTCACCTGCAGTGCGGAAGATGGGCGTGTCATCTCCTGAGCCTTCCTCAACGGGTGCGGGCAGGACAACACTCCTCCTTATTCTCTGTGCGTGGATATGTATAAGGGTCAGGGGCTTAAGAACTACATTGTGGCAGGTCAGAGTTGAGCAAAGTTAGGGTCAGGGCTGAGTACAAACAGGGTCAGAAATATGTACCTGAAACTCTGGCTCCAGCGATATCTCTCCTGGAGTACATTTCTCTGTGGGGAGGGACAGAAATGATCATTGAGCTGCCCCCACAACCATAGATATTTTCCCGTATAGAAGTCCATACCTTTCTTTTGGAGGAGGATAATGGAGTCTTCGCTGATGCCCTGCTCCTTCACCAGCTGGTTAAAATCAGTCATCAGAGTTGGGCGAAGTTCCATGGCACGACCTGGAGAGGGCAGTGTAATGTTGTAATTACTGATTTAATGCAGTAGCTTCTCAGGTGTAATAGTAGTACAAATGTCATATTATATTTTCATGGGCATTGACACTGTATTGTTTGAATATGAAAAAATACATATGTTCCAGTGAACAGAAAGCATCTATAATATATCTGTATGTTTTACAATGAGGAACATGGCTGGGGACACTCTCAAAGTAGTAATGTGTCTTGTTTGTGTATCTTGGTATCATCATTAGTGTCTTACTATAGTGAAACATATAGTTTTCTTTTTTTTACTTACCAAAAAGCTTAAACGTAATGGTCCTGCTGTCTCCCTGTCTTTCTTTGGACATGGCTACGATGGCATACTCATCATAGTTTGTGTGGACCACATACGCATCAATGTCAGTCCCAAACTCTGCACAGAGAAAATTACGCACAGTCGCACACTTAGTGTTCACTCCTCTGCCTTGGATATCATACCTTATAATACAAAAGCATGCAGTTTATCATCCTCTCTAACACAAAAGATTACAGCATCCCGCGTTAGTTTTGAACCAACGATGAGAAATTGTATATCAGACCTGGATCAAATATGTATTTGTTTTGGATTAAATTACTTTTCTGTGCTCTTTTGATCTTCCCTGGTGTAATTGAACCTGCCAATATGACCGGAAGGCGGGGTTTGCACTTTTTGAGAGCATTTCATTGGTTCCTATACAGCAGACAAGATCTGTAAAGCGTAGAAAAGTATTTGAATCCAAAACAATATGTATTTGAGCCAGGTCTGCTGAATATTCACCAATTGCATATTTCAACACGAGAATAAGAACTTAAAATAAGACTCAGCTCGGTGTCAATTAACAGAATGGTCCACTATTTATTGACTAATCAAAATCGATGTCAGGAAGTATATGAAAGCTGTTTTAAAATGTGACATTGCATTTACATTATTCCTTTTGTCTGAAGGTTTGTAAGTTCTACCCTGACTTTCATACTGAGTGTATTACAGTAGGTATTATTGCAGTACTTTAAAAAAAGCAGCAGCAGTTCTCAAAGAACAGACTTTACAATGACTTCACCCTCCTTCCCTCTGTTTCACTAAATATTCTATGGTAACTCACTGGTGTGATGGAACATCCTCCCGGGTGTTTCAGTCAGCTCATAAACTGTAGAGAATTCCTTACACACCCCACGCCTGTGAGCACATAACATCAGAAACAACCTGGATCATTTATTTTAAAAATCTTTGTGTAATTTAAATTATGTTTCATAGTTGCATTTGATTGTTTCAGAGGGATAATGAGGATCAGGTGTTGTGTATGAGAGGAATAATGAACACTAGATCTATGCGTGTACAAAGGTTCATGGACGTTAGTACTGAGTATTTCAATCAGAGGACACATGAACATTGTAGTTATGTTTGTGAAAGAGTGAAAACAATAGGTGTGTGTATATATGTGCGTGTGCGTGTGTGTGTGTATCACCTGAAGGCAGTCACCGTAATGCTGACTGTGTTGCTATCTCCTAGTTTGAGCTCCCAGGCACCCATTGACTCTTCAGCCTCGTGATGATCGGCCTTGGGATTGGAGGATGCCGTGGCAACATCATACCACTTTCCCATAAACTGTGAGAGTTAAAGAAGTAGGGAGACAGAGAAAGGAGGACAGAAAGCCAGCAGAAAGGAAGGAGTGGGGGAATGAGGGAGAGAAAGGGAAAAATAGCAAGAGGGAAAGTAGATGAGGAGAGGTATTAAAAACAGGTAGAAATTTACTGAACCGTATGAGCTGATGGGCCAAACTTTTCTACATAGCACTAATGTGACTTGCTCATCACATTTTCGTACCTTGACATTTGTACTACACATTGCTATTGAAATTTACGTACAAAAAAAAAATGCAAAAAGAAGTGGTGATCATTTATCGCTAACGTAAGTCATTCCTAACTTCTGCAGAGCAGTGAGCATGAAACCGTACAACTATATAAAAAAATGCAGCTTTCCACACCAACCACAGAAGTCCACACCAACACACAATGGAGGTGCAGACAGATGGACAGATAGGCAGACAGAGCAATGCAAGGACCCGTGAAGGCATTCCTCACCCTGTCCTTGTTGAAGTTCTCCTGGGTGGGGAAGAGGGACGGGGTGGACACGGGTCCCCCGAAGGCTGGGGCCGCGAGGGCCAGGAGGAGGACGAAGGCAGCTGTCTGCATCCCGGCTGTGTGCGATGAAGACTGAGAGTCCCCGCATTGGTCCCTGTCAAAAGTGCCCCTCCACCCCAAAGGACATTGACCCCCGGGGCATGTGTTCTCTCACTGCCCCTCGGTCCCTCAAACACAAACACCGGTATTGGACCAAAGGCCTCCTTATCGCTCCCTGTCTGTTTGCTCCTTCCCCAGATCTTGCCCCAAGCTCCAGAGCCACATTTCATTTCATGTGCTTCTGGGGACTCGTGATTTTGAGAGAGCAAAGTAATTTGAGATACAAAAGTTTCTCATGCCACTCAGTGATTGTCTATGGTATGAGATCTTTAGAACTTGTGCCTAAAGCAATGATCAAGCGTCTCTCTCCATTTTTGAGTCACCAAAAGCATGGAAATAACTCAAACTGCAAGGTTCACATTGTCTAGATCAGCTGTCTGTTTCTCCATCTCTTCCTTTAAATGAAGCTTCAATATTTCTTCTTTTGAACTGCTTGTGTCGTTTGTGGATTGGGGGTAGTAGGGCTCAGAAATGTGCAGGTACATTCTGAGTTATTGTTACATGGAGTTTCTCTAGTTAAAGGTGCTGTGTATGCTCAGTTAGTCTCTATGCAAAGCCTGTCAGGATGGCATGGGTGTCCATAGTACCACAGGGTGTCAGACAAAAGCTGCGACTGCAGCTTTAGTTTTAGGTTCAGTAAAAAACAATCTGATCACAGACAGCTGTCAGCAGAAGAAACAGTAGTATTGATCTGTGTGTTTTCATTTTTAGTTGAGTAGGACATGCCACGTGTACCAGCATTTTAGTGGCTTAACTTTTTTCAGTGCGGTCACAGTTTTCTGTGTTCAGTAAGTGCAGCATTCCCCAACACTTGCATTAACAATGTTGTATGCTTTCACAATATGTTCAGTGGCTCTATAGTTTTTGAGTATGGTCAGTTTTTTTTAACATATCAGTGGTAATAATTATCTGTGGTAATTGTCTCCAGTGTGTCTGTAGTTGAGCATGGCTAGCATTGTCCATGGCTGTCTGTGGTAATTGTTTCCAGTGTGTCTGTAGTTGAGTGTGGTTAGCATTGTCCATGGCTAACTGTGGTAATTGTTTCCTGTGTGTCTGTAGTTGTGTGGTTAGCATTGTCCATGGCTAACTGTGGTAATTGTTTCCAGTGTGTCTGTAGTTGAGTGTGGTTAGCATTGTCCATGGCTGTCTGTGGTAATTGTTTCCAGTGTGTCTGTAGTTGAGTGTGGTTAGCATTGTCCATGGCTAACTGTGGTAATTGTCTCCAGTGGGTCTGTAGTTGAGTGTGATTAGCATTGTCCATGGCTGTCTGTGGCAATTGTCTCCAGTGTGTCTGTAGTTGAGTGTGATTAGCATTGTTCATGGCTAACTGTGGTAATTGTCTCCAGTGTGTCTGTAGTTGAGTGTGATTAGCATTGTCCATGGCTAACTGTGGTAATTGTCTCCAGTGTGTCTGTAGTTGAGTGTGGTTAGCATTGTCCATGGCTGTCTGTGGCAATTGTTTCCAGTGCATCTGTTGTTGAGCGTGGTTAGCATTGTTTTGGATTCAAATACTTTTTCGTGTTGTTTTGATCTTGCCTGGTGCAATTGAGCCAGCCAATATGACCAGAAGGTGGGGTTTGCACTTTTTAAGAATATTTAATTGGTTCCAATACACCAGACAAGATCAGTATAGCGTAGAAGTGTTTGAATCCAATACAAATAAGTATTTGACCCAGGTCTGGTTGGTATGCAGTCAATGTTGTCCATGGGTAGCTATGCTCATTTGTAGATGTTTTTTCTATCTGCTTCAAGCCAAACAGAGATTGTGTTCCATCTAGCCAAAAACAACAAGAAACCAACTAAGATAAATATTAACACTGTTAAGAAATATCGCCTAAAAATGTTTGAGAGCAAAGATCCATCCCACCCGTTTCTTGTTCTAAAATGAGAAAATGCTACAGAGCAGGAGGCACTGGGGAAAGAATTCTGGAAGATTCCTGGAGACAGCACACAGCAGAACATGTTGTGTGTGCGTGAAAAGCAGTTGGTGGTAAAGTAAAGGCATGCGTGTGCTTTTCAAGAGGACATACACGTTTAGTGAATCGACAGCTGTGTGTCTAAAGAGTATTAGTGCTGAGAACACTTGCAAAGCGCTTTGATGACTTACCAGTACAATACCTGCCTGTAATTCTGTATGTCATTTGATCTTTTTAATGTTATTTTTTTTGGTATTTGTGTGCAGAGGGGCATACATTTCTGGGATGGTATGACAGGGTGGTGAGGGTGGCATTGACCCCATTCCCCTCCTTGTTTGACCAGACCAGAATCAACACACCCTCTGAACCTCCTCCCCCTCGTACCGCTGGTCCTGGGCTGGAAGCCGCACATGCTTACCCACATGGAAGGGGTGCAGCTTGCACAAACAAAGTTCTCTTTCTCCACACATCACACTGTCCCATCGCACTGACGAATGGAACTGCACATTTATTCAGCCATACACTTATACATGATTTTTACCCCATATTTATAAGTTTCAAACTCAGACACAATTTGTTATTCAGCAACAACCCTGAAGTGTGTAAGCCAGCGTGTGGGGCAGGAATGCTGCATTTGGGCTTATAGTCCAGTGCAATAAAGAAAGTCCAGATGCTTTGTCTTGGCACTTCATGTAGAATCGATGGTCTGGGAGGGTGTAAAGCAGGGCAAGCGCTATAGTGTTCTGCTGTGAAGTAGATCCTGCAGCTGGAGAAAGAGTTCAAGCAGTACAGTGCATGACAAATGAAATGTAATTTCAGGGTAATGTGATAAGATGTTCATTATAAAATGAATGAAGAATCTGAAGGACTTTTCATATACTGCAGCCTGATATAACAGGCTTTGTTTTGTTGAGATATGGTATTTTCAACTCACCTATTTTCCAGCAGGAGGACAGTCATCTTCTCAGAGCAAAAAAGAAAAAGGACACAATTACACATAATGATAAAATTGCACTGCAATCCCAAAGTGCATCCTTGTCATTACAGCCACACTTACCGACAACTTTAGGGGTCAAAATGGAGTCTTTGGGAAATCCACGACTCAAGGAAAATTCTCTGAACTTTTCCAAAAGCTGTAGACTCAAATTATGTGAGCGACCTGCAGTTAAGAATGTGAGGCAGACATTTCACTCGGTCTGTTATTACCCATCCAGCAATATACAACAATATAACATATTAAACAATTAGGGCCGCTTTCCCAGACATTGAATTAAGCCTATTCCTAGACTAAAAGAAAATTCAATGAAGATCTCTATTGAAAACAAAATTTTTATAGGGCTAGGCTTAATCTAGGCCCTTAATGATTACAGATAAAAGAGTGAAATACCTTTTACAGGAGTACTATATCAGTCTTCTGGGAATTTATCTGACAGGTAGAGAATTCAGCACACTAACCTCTGCGCTACACATTACCATGGGGACACACTACATAAATTGCTGCACAGCCTCACCATAGAGGGCTACTTGTGTGAACTCTCTATTCATCTTCTTGTGTTTCAGGACCAGAGCATATTCGCTGTAATTTGTTTCCACCACTGTAATGTCCTTCATCCTGTTGTGACCTGCGGAGCAGAAAACACCACTCAGATCTGCCCATTACTCTCTCATCCTTGTTAAGGCCAGATATAACCCTGAAACCCAGCAGAGCTTCATCTGAGCCCTGCTTTAGGTGCTCACCCAGCATCCTCCAGTCACACTCAGCAACACATCCTCACCGCAAACCAATCGCACGTCTCCACCCAGCCCTCGGACCCTCTCCATCTGAGCAGTGACAAAGCACAAAAACTCACGAGTGCTGAAGTATGTGAACTGGCCAGGTACAGCTGTCTTCTCATATACGTAAACATCACAGCGGCAACCTGATGACCTGCAAAAAAAAAAAGAGAGTTTTGTTTGCTGTACTGTGCAGAATGTACTGTGTGTTCAGTATCTGTAACATGCATGTATATGTGCTTGGTATCTGCCGTGTGTGGTATATTACGATAACAGATGGGGAACAATTACTGGCTTCTGCAGTATCTGTGTATGGTAGGCTCAGTGTTCTGTGGCCGTTTGTTATGCTCACTGCAGCAGACCACTCTATCACACACACCTCTGGGACCACATGGACATGTTGGCGTTCCCATTCGCCAGTGGTGTCAGGACACCCACGTTGATTCTCAGCTTGTTTCGGTACGGCACAAAGCTCAGCGAGTCGTAGGCAAAACCCACGCGGTACCACTTTCCTGAAAACTGAACACACAGAGGTGGCGAGAGACAGGAGCGACTGAACACCCATAGCTTGAGAGAGACAGGAGTGACTGAACACCCATAGAGAGACACAGGAGTGACTGAACACCCATAGAGAGAGACAGGAGTGACTGAACACCCATAGAGAGAGACAGGAGTGACTAAACGCCCATAGCTTGAGAGAGACAGGAGTGACTGAACACCCATAGAGAGAGACAGGAGTGACTGTACACCCATAGAGAGAGACAGGAGTGACTGAACACCCATAGAGAGAGACAGGAGTGACTGAACACCCATAGAGAGAGACAGGAGTGACTGAACACCCATAGAGAGAGACAGGAGTGACTGAACACCCACAGAGAGACACAGGAATGATTGAACACCCATAGAAAGGACAGGAATGACTGAACACCCATAGCTTGATAGGGAGAGGAGAGACTCAACATTCATACTATGGGAGAGACAGCGGCAAAGCAGTCAAAGCACAAACAAAAGAGGCGCTAAACACGAATATTGTGAGAGACAAGCAAGAGATGAATGCTCAGCATGAAACAGATGGGGCCGAACATTCAGACGTTACACAAGACAGAAGTGACTGAACACTCAGCACAGGAGAGAGGAGGAAATGAACGCTTGTGCCATGAAAGAGACAGGAGGAACTAGTAACTCACAGCAGGAAAGAGGGAATACAGAAAACAGCAAAAAGCAAAAAGGAAGATGAGTAATTTATACGAGTACACAGAACAAAGTTAATGAGGCTGAACTCACATTGCAATGATAGACCGAGCCAGTGTGTAAAGACAACTTGGAAGACAAAGACTGTACACTACTAATACAAATAGGAATGCATAGGCAACAGTGGGGTGGTCTGTACACAATCGGGTGCCATTTTATAATCGTATTACAATCAGAGCCAAGGCTGTTTGTCCCTGAGGCTCCAAGAGGGTCCTGTGGCGTCGGACCATGAGCCAGGCAAATTCAAGTCTAAGCTGCCAGCACTATGTCACAACCCTGCTGTGGGGTTGACCTTTGACCTCTCTGTTTGTCTTTTGCTCATTAACTGTCCTAACTGTACCCCACCACACGGGAACAGCGTGTTCTCTACCAAAAGGGCTCATTGCGCAAAACATCACATTTCAGCAGTGTAAATGAATGAGCAGCACCAAGGAGGAAAAATGTATGGATAATTAAAAACCAAGTACACCTGCTCGTAATGGCAAAAGCTTGGCTAGAGAAATAATCTTCAAATTATACACAAATACTGCTACCTTATGTTACAATCAAAGACATTTACTTTCTCCATCGTAGATATTTCATATGGCCTGTAGGCAAAGAGGGGGTTTTTGTGCTGGTCTGGGAACAGTTTACAAGGAGCTCTGCTCTCACCCTCTGCAGGTCGAAGTCTTTCTGGGGCTGGACATCACCGTGGACACGGGCAGCAAAGAGTATCGCCACAGAAATGGTCGCCACAAAGAGTCTCATTTTCCAGGAGTACCTGCACTCTGAGCTGAAGTAAACTGCACACACTGCACCAAAGTAAATGTCAAGAGCCCGTAAGTCTGAATTTTATATCCAACCCCCTGCTCAACGTCATTTAGAGGCAGGGAGGCAATGATTAATGTCAAAGTGTAGTGGGCATTCTCAAAATCTTTGATACAGTCGGCCATGACCTGACCTTCAGAAAGAAAACAAACAAAAAGCACAACATAAACATAAAAAGCACTCACCTAAGAGGATGTAAAAAAAAAAAACTAGAAGAAAAACATGCAAAATAATAATGCTGAACCATGTTTAGATAGATTTAAAAGTGTGCTTAAGTCTAAAATTACGTGCTAAAACGTATCCAAATGTAAGCAAACTTACAGAATATATAACACTATAAGAAATAATTATATAACATAATATAAAACGTAATATATAGGAAAAAGTCATAGTACAAATAATGTTTGAAATGCACTAGGGTTCCTAGTTTTAGAGTAGATCTGACTGTTCACTTCACCCGGAAACAAACTATGTGAAAATATGAGAAATATGTACATTCAAACACGAAAACATGGGTGATTACACTCAAGTATGACTTTGAAGTTTCTCATGGGTGTGTCTCAAATTCAGTATACGATTCCTAAACTCAAAGGGAAGTTCTCAGGTGCTAGCAATGCAGAACTTGTTGCTCAACAGTCCGCAATATCTTTGAGTCGAGTTACATAAAGGGCAACACCCCATGTTTTTCTCTGAGAAAAAGTGGAAGCAGAAATGTGCACATTTAGTCTGAAGGGAGGGAGTTCTACTGAGCTCATTTCAAATGACTGCACGGCAACTGAATAACGACTGGAAATATTGTTCTCCTCTAAGCAAAACTGCTGTAGTTTCAGCTGAAAATGAAATTGACACAAGTAGTTTAAATAAATTACAGCCAATGCGTATGGATGTGTGTCTAATACATATATATATATTTTTTTTTACTTCTGTCCAGTTTCTACAGATATTTGACCCAATGCTTTTGATGTAGTACTCTATTGAGAGGTGCAGTGTGATTGTGGTAAAAAGTGCCCTCAGGTGGTAAACGATGGAATTACAATTCAACATTTTGGGAGCAGTAGAGAAGGAATATATACACTATATGACCTAAAGTATCTTGGTCTAGGGCCGTTTCTCATGGTTTTGGCTAGGCCCCTTAGTTACAGTGAAGGCAAATGTTAATGCTACAGCATACAATCACATTCTAGACGGGTCAGTGCCTCCACAACAATTTGGGGAAGGCCCTTTTCTGTTTCAGCATGACAATACCCCCAGGCATACAGCAAGGCCCATATAGAAATGGTTTTGTTGAAAACGATGTGGAAGAACTTGACTGACCTGCACAGAGCCCAGCTCTCAACCACATCCAACACCTTTTGGATCAGTTGGAAAGCTAACTGTGAGTCAGGCCTAATCGCCCAATCAGTGCCTGGCCTCACTAATACTCTTTCGGCTGACTGCAAGCAAATCTCTGCAGCAAAGCTCCAACATCTAGCATAAATCCTTCCTGAAAATGGGGGCACTATGTATTAAAAAGGTGGGAATTCCATCATGGACCACAGGCTATAGATGTAAATACCCTTAAATTGAAGCTGACAGTTTTACTTTAACCTCATATTCATTCTTTCATTTTAAATCCAATGTGCTGGAGTACACAGTCAAAACAACAAAAAAATATGCCACTGTCCAAATACTCACGGGCTGCAGTATACATATAAATCCCATTTCAAACATGCACTCTTGCCTTAGGACATCAAGAATTTTAACAGGACAGATGAAAACTGACAACTGACACCAGGCCCACAGGCTCAGCCTTTGTGCCTGCGATCTTCACCGCATTTGCGAATTTGCTTATGAGTGCAAGAGCAGCTGCAGACAGGCTCTATTTCAGACTCACAGGGGGAGAGTTTGGGTTCTTTCCAAAGTGGTTCTAACTGTCTCTCTCTAACAGTCAATCAGTGGAAAGCACTGCGGCCACTGCAGTCAAGCACTGCGCTTGTGTAGGACGTCTAGCTGGAGACCAGCATTCACACAGAAAAGAAACAGGCTGACCAATGAATACATTCACTGGGCTTCACCCCATTCCGTAAATAAGATCATACAAACTGGAGTACATTTCTACAAATACTCACACTCAACATGAAGGGGTGTGCAGAAGTGCATCATAAACAAAGTAATCTGGCCTGTCGTTGCAATTTAAATAACTTCTACAAACTGCAGGATCATTTTATAATCAGCTATGCTAAAACCACAAATGACTTTTCAGTGTAAATGCTAGATGTCAGTAAGAATTAGATTAATGTGAAGTTTTTCAGAGCTAATCTTAACGGTAGTATTTTCTTTACACACCCAAAATGAAAATCTCAGCAAAGGGATATGCAAAGCTGTAGCCGTAGTGGTTAAAAGAAATGAGTCTGTGATTGTTTCATGAGAACTTCTGATCCTGTGGGGGTCTGCAAATGGTTAATTGCTAAAATAACACAGATTAGAGTACAATAAAAGAACATTTGGATGTGCAATTGTGTATGCCCTGGGAAAGCTGACTGGAGTTACCAAGAATCAGTAGTAGCATGTGGGTTGGGTCAGCCTGGCATGTTTTCAGTGACATCACATCACAAAATCACAAAACAAAGTGACTGCCGCATTTCAGAGAAAAACATCAGCCCCTCCTCTCCATCTCAGGACATCATCAACACAAACAAAGCTTGTTTCTGTTTTATTGATGCTGATTTTCAGATGCCATGTTTTGTAGAGCAGGATTTACAGCTATTGATGAGAGGATGTCAGTGTGGCACAGCACACCTCACACATCTCCCCTAAAGTCTGTACACGCGACAGCCTGACCCTCTACTGTACACTCAGAAACACACACGCTAGCCTTGTGTCACTGCATATGTTTTTCCTGAGTACCAAAAACAGAAAAGACAAAAAAAGACAAAAAAAAGGTGCATTTTTATGAATAGCATTGTGAGAAGGGATTTGAGATTGGACGAGAGACGGGGAGTTCCAGAGGCCACACAGTGGTGTGTCGCCATTTTAACCAATCGCCTTCATCAGCTGCATCTTATCAACTTCCAGCATTGGGGATGGTTTTGCCCCACACGTTTCTGATTGGCTGGACGGGGTAAATGCTATGCACAGCAGAAAAGCAAACTTTGCTCATTTACACGTAAACTTGTACCTTTGTTCCATGCCAATTACTTCTGGATCTTCAAATCTGATAACAAAAACTGTGTTGATATCAGGGTAGAAATCAGTGGTTGCCTCGTTTGATATTATTATGCTGTGTATTTTATTAATTTTTCATGATACTGTGATGCAATGTGCTGGCATCTCCACACATTTGATTTCTGTATAATTTTAACATTCATTGATTAAAAAATGCAATCCAGGAGACTGAGGCTTCACCAGCTGTCGAACAACCCCGAGACGGTGGGTCAAATGAAACAGCACCACCCTCAGGCTAGACTGGCAAACTACACCCTGTGCTTGCTGCTGCACCCTCGAGGGGTTCAGATCTGGTCTGCATTCAAATGGCAAAGTGCCATCAAACATTTCCCCAAAGGCATTATGGGAAGCTGAATCCAGAGCACATCAAACGTAGCCCTAAATGGCGAACGCTGGACTTCTCCCATTAATCTCTCTGTGAAATGACCTCTGGCACCCGGCCTGCGAATGCAGTCCTAATCCCAAATACCCACTTATATGTTGTGTCAGCTTTACAATAGGCAGCAAACAACACTGCAGCTCCCAGAGGCGGTTCCAGGCCAAGTTACTGCTGATGCACATTACCATTTAGCAAACATTAAAGCCAAGGAAAAAAAAACCCATTTCCAACCTCTCGCAAGCTTCTCCTGTCATGGTGGGAACTGACTCCTGTGGGGCTAATCTGCTGAGGCCTGTACTATCCTGACTGCTTTTAAAGTTATTCATGGCTAATCATTCTTTTCACATAAAGAATCTAATGAAGTTGAACTGGCATTCACACATGAATTCAGGTGGAACAAGACCCTGGTTTCCAGGGAAATGGCGACCTGGTGTCTCATGTTTACGGTAGCGCCATAAGAACCTCTCCAGTTGTTCAAAATGTTCATGCAGGAACTGCTTCACTGCAGAAGCGTTGCAGGGTGCAGGCTTCAGGCCTAGCTCAGGAATATTCCAGCTGCGTTTGATGAAGCTCGGGGAGTGTGATGGTGTCGCAGACATTAGGGGGACATTTGGCTTACACTTCCTCAGTGAGAATGAACGAGTGGCCTTCATGCGCCCCTTACACGGGGCGACTGGGCGTGGTCCCCTTCTCCCTTCATATTCTGCACTTCAATACAGAAATCAATCCAGCATTATACCATATAACAGGTAATGCACAGTTAAACAGAGTAATAATTTAAAAAATTAACAATAATTTAAAATATAAAAAAACAAAACTCAGCTGAAGGTGCCCAAGCATACGAGGGGTGGGTGGGGGGGGGGCGGGGTGGGGGTATTGGGGAGGGAGGACAGGAGATAGCTGGGACAGCTGCAGGACACCCACCCAAAATCACAACATATACAGACAGACAGACAGAGAGACTGGACTGTTTATCCAGAACCATTTCTTCCCCCATTCCCTTGGGGCCCCTTACCTCAATGTGCTGATAAGATCTGCAAGAACTAAAAGCCGTACACTCCCTTCAAATTACAGACTACTGCTATCAGGATTCCCGTCTGGCCTCCTTTGTTGCTACTACCCTTCCTTGCGTGCAGACCATCTTGAGAGTAAAGATCTCAATGTAGGCAGACACGAGTGAAAGCTTTTACACGACACAATCCACTTGTGCATACTGGCCTCAACGTGAGTCTGAGAGTAACTGAACTCTCCGATTCACACGGTTACCAATAAAACGACAGATATTTGTCTGGTGTCTGATTGATCTCGTTATTTCGACAGAAAGGACGATGCCACCATCGCTCTGGGAATTTGCAGAGGATCCCTGCGAGACCAGGCGCACTGTGAGTAAACTGGCATGATGGAACAGCTGGAGACCAGAAGCAAGCTCTACACAGGGAGGCTGGGGTACAGAGAGACAAGAGGAGGCGGGGGTGCGCAGGAGCATGTTTACAGGACAGAGGACCAAGCCGGGTGACAACAGGGCATGACAAGACACAGGGTAAAACAGGGGGAGAGCTGCGGACAGGGGGCGGGGGGGGAGGACGACAGGACGACGAGAGACAGCAGGACACACGGGACAGTGTACCAGTCCTCCATGTGGGGGCAGTAGACTCACAGTAAGGCACAGTGCTCTGCTTGTTTTGATCATTCATGGCGCCAAAAAAAAAGAAAAGATTAAAAACTAAAAATACATTTAAAAAAGAGAGTATCTTCCCTTTTCCCGTTGTCTTCGGGCTATGAGCTCTTCCCGGACAGTCTTTGGATGGTGGGGCTGCTGGCGGCACGGAGGGGAGGGACCAGAGCCCCCACTTCCCACATCACCACTGACAGCCTGCTGGAGCGAAGCCAGCCCGTCCGGCCAAACCTGCAGAACGTGTGGTACGCGCCCCCCGCCCCGCCCCGCCCCGCCCCGCCCGCCGTCGGGGGCTGCCTCCTCCAGCCCCCGCCCACCCCGCCCCGCCCCGCCCCGTGTCAGGGGCTGCCTCCTCCAGCCTCGTCCTGCTACAGCCGCTCACAGGGTCAAGACGCACCCCTAGCCTACAGCCCAGCTGTGAGTGCACCTCACTCCTGTATCCAGAGTCTTTACACACTCATGATATTTTACAAGCTAAAATAGGCTAAATCAGACATGTATTTCACTGTCTGAGAGCAACCCACCCAGACGCTGTGCACTGATTCAGAGGGCTGAGATGGCTGGATTATTGCACTGGGAGCACTGAGCCCCTCCGCAGGCTCGGTCACCCCTCTGCTCACACATCAGAGCTGTGCCCGCAGCGCTGGCAGAGGCAGCCCGGGCCCTGAGGGACGCGGGCACCAGCCGCTGCTCACGCGGCATCAGCCGCTGCCGGCTGCACGCTCTGCAGGTTTGGCGGGATGGGTCTCAGTGCGCTGTGGGGGTTCCTGTCACCCCTGGCCCCTGCCCGTCTCTGTACACCCTGCCCTCCTGCAGTCACGGCCGACTTCGGCCCACAGAGCCCCTCCGGGCGCAGAATGGGATGAGTTTCAGTTCTGACGGTTACCCGGGCGACCCTGCTGCTCCTCACTGTGGGCACTGAGGTAACGAGGGGCGGGGCCTGGGTTGGGTGGGGTGGAGAGGAGCGGGGTGGGGCGGGGCGGGGAGGGCGGGGTTGGGGGGCGCTCTCGGGGGTCACAGTTTCTGCTTCCCAGAGAGGATGTTAGAGTGCAGCTCCTGGTCCAGCTTCACATACTGCCCCCTGCTCGGGTCCAGAAAGTAAAGTCTGTCAGACACCAGGCGAGGGTCGAAGCCCTCCCGCCGCATCTCTGTCTTCTGGAACTTGTAGGTCCCTGGGAGAGAGAGAGAGAGACAGAGAGAGAGCAAGAGAGAGAGGGAGGGAGGGATAGAGAGAGAGAGAGAGAGGGAGGGAGAGATAGAGTGAGAGAGAAAGGGGGGAGAGGGAGCGAGAGAGTGAGAGAGAAGGAGAGAGATAGAGTGAGAGAGGGGGAGGGAGACAGAGAGGGAGAGGGAATGAGTGAGAGGGAGAGGGAAGGAGAGAGACAGAGAAGCAGAGAGGCGTTTAGGATCAGAGAGGCGAGCGCTGGTCAGTGTAGTGACCAGGTGGAACGTGCAGGGCCCATCCTGTGAGAAAGGCCTCATCAGGACCCGTACTCCGGGGTCTTGGGCTCTGGCTCACCAGTCTTGTTGACCTCCGGTAGGAAGCGAAGGAAGACGGGCCGGGCGTAGGGGGGTAGCGCCTTCTCCAAGTCCCTTCCGAACTTCTCCAGGTCCGTTGCCTGAGCGGGGTCAGCAATGGCAGCCATGCCCGCCTTCCCCTCAGCTCCTGGGTGACCCAAAAACATCAGCGACTGAGGGGTAAACCCAAAAACTGCCCAACACCCTGTCGATTCCAGCTCACTGCAGCCCAAACTAGCAACGAGCACGAGAAGCTACACCATCCACTTAAAACCGAATTCTAGACCAAGAAGTAGTCTGGGTAAATACTCGATTTTAAAACTACTGAAATATCATAAACTCAATACAAAATACAAAAGAATTGCATTTGAAGTAATTTATTTTGAAAAATGCATTTCATTGAAAAAACGTAAAAAATATTATCCTGTAGTGTTAATCTCAGTAGTGATACAGTAATGATGGGTTATCCAAAATCAAAGACTACCCCTTGTCATACACCTTTCCCAAGTTCCTAAACATAATCGAATCTTGCCTCAACCCAAACACTTACCATTTTCCTAACCCTAGCCTAACCCTAATGCAAGCCCCAAAACCTAATTCTACTAATAGAAGTCATTAAAATTGGCGAAATAAATAGGTGAAAAACAACTGAAATATGTGTTTGAAATCATTAATTTTGAAAAATGTATTTCACGAAAAAATGTCTAAATATATGAGCCTATCATGGTACATCCCACCAGTGAAAAGATTTGGATCATCCAAAATCACAGACGACCACCCCTTGCCCTAACCCTGCCCCAAGCTCCTAAACATAATGCTAATTTTGCCTCATCCCTAACACTTACTATTTTCCGAACCCCAATCCTATACAAATTTGTTTGCCACTTGAAACTGAGGCCTGAGGAAAATGATGCATTGGATGTATTCTGCAGATGGCCATTAGTCATCAAAATTCATAAGATGTGCAGCCAGTGAAACATTTCCACTGATGTTGACGACCTCACAGAATGATGACGTCTTAAAGCCGGACCCAGCAAGACCTACCCTATAGTGACTCATCTCAAGCGCTTTGTTAAGAGGAAAAACACAATGGCTGATTCATTTTCCAGTGTTAATGAGCACAGGTGTCAGTTCTCTGTGACTGCGTAGGGGTGATGTGCGAAACGGGGGGGGGGGGGGGGGGGGGGGCTTCACGCCTACCTGGCACCTCCACTCCGTACACCACCACGTCCTTCATTTCCAGGATGCGGCTGAGCGTGCCCTCCACCTCCGTGGTGGACACGTTCTCTCCCTTCCAGCGGAAAGTGTCGCCGGTCCGGTCCTTGAAGTACATGTAGCCGCACTCATCCATGATCAGCACGTCGCCTGTGGAGACGGACCGGTAATCTTGGGATCCACCCACTTTCCTTTGGCTTCACCATTATGACCCAGCAGGGAGGGGTGCTTGGATGGCCCTCACAGACCAGACTCTCCACTCACCTGACAGGTAGGCGCTGTCGCCCTTCTTGAAGACGCTGGAGGCGACCTTCTTGTTGGTGGCTGATTGGTTGACGTAGCCATCGAACCGGCGCAGAGGGTCGCTCTGGATGATTCGGCCCACCAATTGCCCCGGCTCACCTGTAGATAGGGCAGGGTCAGAATTTTGGGGAGGGGGGGGGGGGTGTGGACTGGGGGCAGTGGAGAGGAGGCTTACCAGTAGATAGGTCAGGGTCAGAGTTTTGGGAAGGGGGGGGTCTTGGTAGGTGGGGGGGGTGTGGATTGAGGGCAGTGGAGAGGAGGCTCATCTGTAGATAGGGCAGGGTCAGAGTTTTGGGAAGGGGGGTTGTGTGGATTGAGGGCAGTGGAGAGGAGGCTCACCTGCAGATAGGGCAGGGTCAGAGTTTTGGGATGGGGAGAGTGGACTGAGGACAGTGGGGAGGAGGCTCACCTGCAGATAGGGCAGGGTCAGAGTTTTGGGAAGGAGGGGGTGTGGACTGAGGACAGTGGGGAGGAGGCTCACCTGCAGATAGGGCAGGGTCAGAGTTTTGGGATGGGGAGAGTGGACTGAGGACAGTGGGGAGGAGGCTCACCTGCAGATAGGGCAGGGTCAGAGTTTTGGGAAGGAGGGTTGTGTGGACTGAGGGCAGTGGGAAGGAGGCTCACCTGCAGATAGGGCAGGGTCAGAGTTTTGGGAAGGGGGGTTGTGTGGACTGAGGGCAGTGGGGAGGAGGCTCACCTGCAGATAGGGCAGGGTCAGAGTTTTGGGATGGGGGGTTGTGTGGACTGAGGGCAGTGGGGAGGAGGCTTACCTGCAGATAGGGCAGGGTCAGAGTTTTGGGAAGGGGGTTGTGTGGACTGAGGGCAGTGGGGAGGAGGCTCACCTGCAGATAGGGCAGGGTCAGAGTTTTGGGAAGGGGGGTTGTGTGGACTGAGGGCAGTGGGGTGGAGGCTCACCTGCAGATAGGGCAGGGTCAGAGTTTTGGGAAGAGGGGTTGTGTGGACTGAGGACAGTGGGGAGGAGGCTCACCTGCAGATAGGGCAGGGTCAGAGTTTTGGGAAGGGGGGTTGTGTGGACTGAGGGCAGTGGGGTGGAGGCTCACCTGCAGATAGGGCAGGGTCAGAGTTTTGGGAAGAGGGGTTGTGTGGACTGAGGGCAGTGGGGTGGAGGCTCACCTGCAGATAGGGCAGGGTCAGAGTTTTGGGAAGAGGGGTTGTGTGGACTGAGGACAGTGGGGAGGAGGCTCACCTGCAGATAGGACAGGGTCAGAGTTTTGGGATGGGGGTTGTGTGGACTGAGGGCAGTGGGGAGGAGGCTCACCTGCAGATAGGGCAGGGTCAGAGTTTTGGGAAGGGGGGTTGTGTGGACTGAGGACAGTGGGGAGGAGGCTCACCTGCAGATAGGGCAGGGTCAGAGTTTTGGGAAGGGGGGGGTGTGGACTGAGGACAGTGGGGAGGAGGCTCACCTGCAGATAGGGCAGGGTCAGAGTTTTGGGAAGGGGGGTTGTGTGGACTGAGGACAGTGGGGAGGAGGCTCACCTGCAGATAGGGCAGGGTCAGAGTTTTGGGAAGGGGGGTTTGGTGGACTGAGGGCAGTGGGGAGGAGGCTCACCTGCAGATAGGGCAGGGTCAGAGTTTTGGGAAGAGGGGTTGTGTGGACTGAGGACAGTGGGGAGGAGGCTCACCTGCAGATAGGGCAGGGTCAGAGTTTTGGGAAGGGGGGTTGTGTGGACTGAGGACAGTGGGGAGGAGGCTCACCTGCAGATAGGGCAGGGTCAGAGTTTTGGGAAGGGGGGTTGTGTGGACTGAGGACAGTGGGGAGGAGGCTCACCTGCAGATAGGGCAGGGTCAGAGTTTTGGGAAGGGGGGTTGTGTGGACTGAGGGCAGTGGGGTGGAGGCTCACCTGCAGATAGGGCAGGGTCAGAGTTTTGGGAAGGGGGGTTTGGTGGACTGAGGGCAGTGGGGAGGAGGCTCACCTGCAGATAGGGCAGGGTCAGAGTTTTGGGAAGGGGGGTTTGGTGGACTGAGGGCAGTGGGGAGGAGGCTCACCTGCAGATAGGGCAGGGTCAGAGTTTTGGGAAGGGGGGTTTGGTGGACTGAGGGCAGTGGGGAGGAGGCTCACCTGGCTTGCAGGGGATGCAAACCCCATCAGCATCCCGGACCAGCTCCATGGTCTCCTCGTCCACCCGCACCAGCCGGATGGGGTAAATGAAGGGGAGGATCTGGCTGTTGAAGCCACAAGCGCCCATCTGGAATAACAGTCAGCCCATCCCACAATCACAAAACGCCCACTACATTTCACTCTGTGTGTTAAAATGGGTTTGTGAACCAAGTAATCAAGTAATCAGCAGATTAAATCACAGGCCATTGGCCACCACTTGGCCAGTGCAACAATAACATTAAAATCACCTGACATTTCACCCAAATCATCATTTAGAATGTGGAGATATGCATTAAGGGTGAAACCTTGAGTATTGCACTCACCTGGCCAAAGGGAAATATATTTTATAGATATATTATATACATATTTTAAAGATATTACATAGGAATGCAGGTTCATTATTTATTTATTTATTTTAATGTTTATTTGATAGGGACAGATACATTTGAACATAGATTATTGTCAAACAATATCCAATGCAATTTTTTGCAAATGTTTGTTTATTGACTTACAAACCTTTCAAATCAATAAACAAATTTAGGCCACTGTCAATGCTGAGGGAAACATAATGAACGTAGTCGGGAAAATGCTAATCAGTATTTGATTTCTGCATCACTTAGGAAAGAGCTCAACATTCCTTAGAGGGTGCCATCCAATACAACCCCACTATCTATACCCAACAAAAGTCATTATTGTCCAATGGTCATAAAATACCTTTTATTATCCACTTTATCACTTTCATGAACTTTATGTGTGTTATGGGAAACGTAAAGTTATCTCTTCCATTGGCTTCATCACTGTTACCATGCCGACTGTGAGGAACGCTCACCTTGTTGTCGAAGTTGCCCAAGCTGCAGTTGCACTCGGTGGCCCCGTAGAACTCTGCGATCTGTGACACGTGGAAGCGGGAGGTGAACTCCTCCCAGATGGACTGGCGCAGCCCGTTCCCCAGCGCCATTCGCACCCGGTGCTGCCGCTCCGTGTCCCGCACCGGCTGGTTCAGCAGGTACCGGCAGATCTCCCCGATGTACTGCACGATCTGGAGCGCAAAGAGGACCGGACCGTCAGCTGCACCCCCAGCACTGCAGCCCCCCGCTGCTCACTTCCTCCACAGGCCTACACCCCAGGTTCCCCCCCCCCCCCAACTGCTGAACACACTCACCGTGCAGTTGTACTTAACACAGTCATCCCAGAAACGGGAGGCGGAGAACTTCTTCTTTATGACAACAGTCATGCCGTGGATGAGGCACTGCCCCACCCCCACAATGTTACCTGAGAGAAGAACACACATGCAATGAGCGCTCAGGGGTGCACATGCACACTTACACACACATGTGCACACACACACACACACGCACACGCAGATACTCCTCAGCCAAACGACAAAGGAAAACCAAATAAATAGCTGCTTAGCTTTTCTAGAAATAAAGCGGAAGTCCGACTATATACAGTAAATTCTGCACAAGGTACGATTCTAAAAGGAAGAAACAGCCTCACTAGCTAAGCCCACTTCAAGCAGGTAGCAAATCCACTTGTTTAATCATGTTTAAATTCAGTTGGGCGTGGGTGTATGAACAGCAACTGCAGCTGTAGCTGGCTGCTGGGAGAAGCTGCACAGTAAAGAGTGCAGCCAGTGGCGGGCCGCCTGATGCGCCTGTGCACCACGCAGACTGTGTGATCCACCGGGAACACACTAATCACAAATGAAGCAGGAAAGACTAAATGAATTTGTACATTGTTCTGGAACAAAAAAACGTCCCACTGCAGCCCTTTGTAATTGTTTAGAGCGTAATGCTATTAGGACTCTCCTTTCAGGCTGCGTTGCTACGCGACAACCTCAAGGAATACTGTAAATACGGTCACTCGTTCATAAAAGGAGCCCTCCTCGTTCATAAAGACAGCAACCGCTTGCACTCCTCTCAAACGCGCATGGGAACAGGCACACGACAGCAGTGAGCGTGGCGAGTTATTGGGGCTGTCAGGCCCCGAGATGCAGCGTGAACGTAGCCGGAGAGACACAGATGGTGCATTACATGCCCGACGTCCTCCCTCTGGGACTACTCAACACGAGCCGAGTTACCTGCAGAGTGGTAGAGTGGCAGGCAGTCGTACAGCACGTCGTCGGATCTCATTCTGAAGCCGTAGTACACCAAGGCGGCCATGCGGTAGTACCTAACACAGCCAGACACGGCGGATGAGCGGGAGAAGAGCGGGAGACCCGCACGCTTCCACACGAACACAGCCCCGTCAGACGCAAACGCCACCCTCGCTCACCTGCTGTGCACGACAATGGCAGCTTTGGGCATGCCCGTGGTCCCCGAAGTGTAGATGTAAAAGAGCCTGTCTGTGGAATGGGCGATTGGAAAAACTTTACTTAATAAAGCACAAAAATCTACCCGTCTTATGCTAATAGTTCTTACTGAAGAAAGATATATATATATATATTTTATACACATATATTTGTTTTTTGAAAGGCTCCATTATTCAGGGAGACTTGCGTAAATCTAAGTATCAACTCTAAAGATAGTTATGCTATGACAAAAACACACTACATCAGAATATGTTATCACACTGCATGTTTTAAAGGGAAATGAACAGCGGTGTTAAAGCTGCAGCTGGGGCAGGAGTGACACACGGCAGGCTGCCCCGGGTCGCCCGGCTGACCTGTGAAGCAGCGCTGCGGCTGGGAGGGCTGGAGTGTGGGTGCGGCCTCCAGCAGCAGGTCCAGGCTCCCCGTCCCCTCCGGGACCCGTTTGGGGTCACAGTCCCCGGAACAGAAGAGCTTCACAGACCTCCCCATGGAGCTGTGTACTTCACGCAGGGCTAGGAGAGAACGAGGCCAGAGCTCAGGCTACTCAGAAGCACAGCACAAACTGCAGCTCATCTGCAGGTGCAAGATGGGAGAGGTGCTGATCTCACCGCACAAAGCGACAGAGACAGATGGTATTAAAAATAGTACCATCTCTATTTTACAGCATTACCTACTCTATTGTTGAATCGTTATTATTTTATTAAACACATTTCTTAAAATGACAAAAGGCATTCCAGACACACTAATGATGATCTTTACAACAGATGATTATACAAAGCCAGCAACGTTACTCAGAGACCACAATTCTGCCTAAGATTTAATTTAATTTTTAATCCAAGAAGCAAAAATCGAGATATGGCAGAAGGCCTTCTGTCTGTCACCTACACTAATGTGTGGATAGCATAACTGAAGTTGAAAGATCTGGGACTGATTCATAAAGAAAGAGATTAGGGATAAGTGTCTGTTAGTACAACAATAGAGTAAAAACTACTTTAACTTCACCTTTCTGATCTTTTAAAGCTACCATGATTCTCTGGGCTCTAATGTACTCCACAACACCTACGTTTAAGATGGCGACCCACGGCACCCTAAGCTAAACGGTAATGTCTGTTTAAATGCCATAGTGACACGCTAATGAACACCTGACTCCTGCAGCAGGGGACACAATGGCGAACACAATGGAAAAATGAAACCAGAGGCTGCGTCAAAGGGACTGCGATCGCCCTGGGACCCGAGTGGCAGGGGATCAGAAGCATTCTTCCACTTCTGACATCACCCTACTGATCGCTGGGGAGGACTGCTGAACGCAATGTAACTGCTGAAGGAGCCAAGTAGCATATTTATTTAAAGAAGACATTTTCATTTTTATCAACATGCACCATAGGATAATTGGACCAGGTAGATTTTATATGCCTGTTATTATTTTTATTATTCATTTAATCTTTTTTTATTATTGTTGCTGTGTTCTTTCATTTGGAAAAGCAAGAAAAGCAAAAAATTGCCTATTCTTTTTCTTCTCTTCTTTGTTGTTGTTATTATTATTATTATTCCCATTATTATTAACAGCAAGGGCTTGTTGACAAAGGCAGGGAACACAGACATACATTGTACAGGTGTACATCACTCTCCCCTGCACTTAATCAAACTGAGTATGCTATTACACTGGAGTATCCATAGTCTAAAATGGCTACTACTTGTTCCAGCTTCAGCTGCTACCCCCAGGGTACGAGTACTCCGTTTAGCCAGACAGCCCATTACAATGCTACTACATTTTTTTCCCTTCAACTTCAGCTCCTATCCCATCTCCGCTACTGTCTTATTGCACTTTTCTGTTATTGCCTCAGGTGTATACCTGTTACCTGGTTACTGGCTCATCTCTCACATAATAATGCTCACCATCAGTTAGCTCGCTGCCAAACACCACCGCCTTGGCACCGGAAATATTAACGCAGTGCACCAGGGCCTCCAGCCGCAGGTTGAAATTGATGAGCGCAGCCTCCACCCCGATCTTGGCCATGCCCAGCCAGATCCCCACATACTGGGAGCGGTTCTCCATGAAGAGGGCCACCACATCGCCCTCCTGGAAGCCATGCTGCAGCAGGACGTTAGCCACACGATTCGAGTACGTGTCCAGCTGCTGGAAGGTCCAGGACTCGCCCGTGCCCTCAAAGATCAGGGCGGTCTTCTCCCCATAGCGCTGCACTGTCTTGGCGAAGATCTTGGGGATCGTGTTGCGTTCACGCAGGTGTTTCTTCACATTCAGCTTCACCTTGAGCAGCACACCTGCCGCACTGTGGAGGTGAGAAGAAACATGCAGTCAAGCTAGTATTGTTTAGAAAGCAGGTGGATCATTGTTCAACAATTTTAACCTGTGAGTCATGTGAGAGTAGAAGCACTACTATTGGGCCCTTTAATAAGGTAGCAATCAATCTATATCAGGAAAAATATAACCATATAAAGAGGTTATATGCAAGTCCAAGATGTCATCTTGAAAGCGTATGGATAAAGTCATGAGCTATGAAAATAATCAGTCAATACGGTTTGATAAAGAAATGGCTTCAAACTCAAGTAGGTGAGCTTTATGGCGTCCACTACCAGTAAGTTGCAAAGGGAAGGCCATTAAAGAGCCATGACTCATTAGGCATACTGCACACACCCACCAGTTTCACCATAAATGCTAATAAGAAAACAGGGTGCTTAAGCAGGCTTGGGGTAATATGTGCTTCCAAGGTCCCACTTGACACAAAGGCCACTTGTTCTACCCTCTCAAACACCACCACTAATATCTAATGTGTACCACAGTCGACACACATTCCTCGTGTAACTACTGTTAACAAAGACATGCTCACTACACTCCCTTACTGGCAGCCTCAAGCTTGTCTTACTGGAGTTAGGAGACATTCTTGTTTGACAAAAACACATGGTTAGGAGATTACTACAACTGAAAACTTCTGAAAGAAACCTGCTTGGGGAATCTGAGGAGGTGCCAGCTCCGGCCCTCCTCTTACAGCCCTCAGCAAATTTAAGTACTCACTGCAGATCTCTTCCCACAGTCTTCATGAAGATTTGTGCAAACTTCCAGCCACCAGACCCCAGGTAGAAAATGAGGAGACTAGGGACAACCTGCAGCCAGGGCAGCCCTAAGATCAGCCTACACAGGAAGAGAAGGGCGGTGCAGCAGGCCAGTCGCAACATCCTGACAGAGAAGAAAATGAAGAAATTAAACACATTTAGCTTATTCCTTCTGTATAAAGTGCAGGTTTTATTTAAGTTATTTTCTAACATGTTTAAACGCTAAAAGGTAAATACCTTATATTCAAGAATGTATAGTATAGTGAAGTTTAGCAAGGTAGCCTTTTGCACTGTACACAAACACTGTACCCAGGTAAAGAATGGAAGCAGCGACATACTTCAACGTTTTACTATAATGGTACAATCAAAACGCACCTCAGAACTAACAGGGGGAAATTTAAGCACATAGGCGTTCAGCCCCGTCGCACAAGGCCAATTTTATTATGAACAATTCAGTTGAGGGAAGTAGCCGTGCCCAGAGGAACACACAACCTTTGTCCGTTTGACTGTAGCGTATCATAAATAGATAAACTTTATGGTCCTACTGTAAGCCTATAGACAGGACAGTGTGCATTTCAGGTAAAAATGCCCACCCCCTAATTCTAAACATAATGTTACATCTTTTTTTAAAGGTGTCTAAATAAATAAATAAATAAATAACCACACAGGCAATTAGCCCGCGTGTTGGTTATCTACTGCAGCCAGATACAGCTGCTATTTAACGTTAGCCAGAGGACTTTTTACTAGTACCGTCAGCTAAATATACTGTAACGACATTTACTAGCAGGCATGTTAAGTGAACAATTATCCACATTACCATTTCTGTTAGGCCATTGTGGTACACGTTATTTTACAGTACATGTTGCTATGGTACATTAAATAACATGTAGTCTAGTACAAATAATTCACTAGCTATCTGGGTAACGTTAGCTATCATTACTTAAACATAATGTCACACGGCTGGTTTATGCTAGAAAAGATATTATAAAGGCACGCGTCGGATGCGCGGCGTCCTACATCCCCGACTGCAGTGAGAAATCCCGCAACGCCTGAAGACCGTTGCTACTGGGAAATATTGGTAATGCTGGGCTGGCTAGGTACAATCACTAGCTAAAAGCTAGCCATCTCATACGGCAGTAGATAACACTGCTGTTAATGCGACTTAACGGCCGCCCCATGATAGCGCACGTACAGTACGTACAATAACGCTAGCTAGCTAAAGTGAAACGACTCATTTCTTAAAGAATCCTTTAAATCAACTAATATATATATATATATATATATATATATATATATATCACGCAGGTGTATGTATGTGTACATTGCTGCGACCAGGTGACTGGATGAAAGAGACTAGGTAGCCATAGCCATTAGGCTCACGCACCTGCACGCGTATCCTTACATTTTTTTGTAACCGCAACAGTCTCCATCACTACCAGGTAGTTAGCTTGATTGTAAGTTCTCCATTGTTTCCACAACTGTAATTTAACACTAGTGCATTTTGAGAATGCGAAACCAAAGCAATAGTAAACTAGCTAGGTTTATATGCGTATGCTAGCTAGCTGCGCGCAACAGCACGCACAATCTGGCCAGCAGCATGCCAATCTGCTGTTGTATTCACAGGCGTAACGTCCAATTCATTTTGAAGACGGCGGTCTGCCTCGTTAATCTCGTTCCTGAACCACGATTCTTGGAGTTAGTAAACTGGCGTACCTGCCAGTGAACAAATAGCAAAAACAGAAATGGAACACAAAAAGACCAAACGCGCGTTCCCGGTCCAAGCGCATCAGAAATTGGCAAGGTTGTTAAAGGACGGTCAGGGAAGTCTGCGCTAGTAAAGCTCATTGTAACGTAACGGCAGCATAATGGAGGAGCCGGAAACAGACCACTTCGAGATAGCCAGATACTATCAAATGTGAGCATTTTCCCGGCGCCTAGGTACATACCTCAAGGTCCCGAGAGAGATCCCTAAATTTGATGCAGTGAACCAACAAACTGTTCCACAATTCCACCCTGATCGGCTTAGCAAACCCTTCCTGTGCTGTGGTGTTCAGCTAACGTTAGCCACTTCATGCGTTTGTCACCCGGTCCTCACTGATAGCGAGCTAGCAAACGATGAGCCGCTCTACTTCTACTGTGACACTCGTACAGCGCCTGTCTGTACTTTACTCCCATTCAATTCATCCACTTGTTCTTATCTCAGTATTCATTTTATCGGATGCTTCGTATCTAGGCAGCTAGCTAACTACGGTAATTCAAATGACCTTATAATTTTCTTAGGCTTTCTCATCCGCCCCCTCTGCATTCACCGGTATACAGTGCAAGCAGTGACAGGCACAGGCTCTACCAATCAAATTACCCGTAGATTCTCATTTCATCCGATAGAGGTGGGGCTTGAGGTTGAGAAATTGTACTGTCAAGGAAATGCGGCCCTAGCGACAAACTGCCTTTGAATTGAGTATAGTACAGCATTTTCCAGCGACATGGATGTGTAACGTACAGTACGGTGCGCAAAGACAAACACTGTGTGGGCATCAGTCTGCTCCAGTCTGGACTGCAGCTGCGCTGCGGGATGTGACCCTACGGGGCTTGTACAGCAGAAGGGCGGAGATCTGCTTCCAGTCATGCCACTAACATCAGACTTGCGGGGGTTAGAATGAAAACCTTTATTTATTCATTTCCCGCGCCAGCCGTGCAGTCCTCAGCTAGACACGTCATTGTGAACGACATTTCAACTCGCACCATTTTCCAGCCAATCAAATATTAGGAAAACACAAGACAATGACTAGCGAGCAAGTTTGTGTGGCTGAATCTATTAGCAATTTTTATAGCACAGGATTCGGCAGATCTTATAGATTATACTCATACAGTAGTGTCCTACGACTTATCCTGTGCAGAAGTCAGTTTATGGGGAAGTACATGCAGTATTTTATTCTTGAATAAATTACTATATAAACCTCTTAAAGGCACGTCAGACCTTTAATTAATCATTGTAATCTTATTCTTAATTGTTTTACATAACCTATTTCAGCACGGTATGTTTTAGCTCAATATCTAGCATCTTGCTTTGCCTGATGATACTAACATTGCCCTGGCTGCTCCGAGTTTTTTTTGGAGCGCTTTGAAAACACTGTATGTGAAAAGCGCGGTACAAGTAGGTACATTTACACAGGAGTAAACATTATACTAACAGCTTTAATCGTCAGGTTTACAGTCAACAGCTACTTGCACACTCCTGGGTAAAGGTCAATGATGCCCACAAGTAAGGAGATGTCTAAATGTAGAAATAAAAAAATACATGAATAAGTTGAACCGGTCCACGGTAGTGTCTTCAAAAATTCCGGGATATTGAATCCACAACACATTAAATATTTAAAAGCAACACATTTGTCGATCCTGCATCTTAACATTTGTGAGATGTCTTGTGGTCAGAGGAAACAATGGTTATTCCAAAATACGTTAATTGGTGGCATTTTTGGAGTTGAAAACCAGACACTTATTCTGAGACCATGTCTGAAAAACCACTGTGGAACCATTTCACATTCTCTGATGTCCCTCAGACAAGAAACTACAGGTTTATGAAAAATGGCCTCTCCTGCATACCCACAGCCCTTAAGGAGGCCCAAGTCATACTTAGATGACATATTTAGAAGCAGACTCTGTACCTCTATGCTGTCAGTAATATGTATTGCTTTAGGCTATGATTTTTTGGTTTTACCTTTAGGGCTTTAATAAATGTAATCTGTATGTATATTTAGAATTTGCATTCTGGTTCATGGTTAGCATAGCCAATTTGCACGAGCAGTGGCATTGAATCTGTACTTAAAATCTGTTAGTGTTCTCAAAAAAGTCAGCCTCACATTCACTGGACCAAACGTGCACATGTGGTTCAAGCTCAGGAAAGCAGTCCACCAGAAAAAGATTGTATCTGAGTCTGGATAAATTCTGAACCTCACAAATGACTAGAATGTCATTAAAAGGGATAGTCTACTTCCTGTTTTTTTGTTGCATTATTTCAGTTGTAATTTATGTTTTAGATTTGCCTAGATAGTTATTGCGTGCAGAAAAGAATCTGAGATATTTATGATTTACAGCCAGCTTTACAATGGTTGGTACAGGGTTAGGGTTAGAGGACATATGTGGCCTAAAGAAAATAAACTTTCAACTAACTCTAAAACAGCTTTAGCCTCCAGAGGTTCTACGTGTGTAGAACCAAATTATTTTTCAAAACATTATGTTAAATATTATTTACAGCAGGAACTATTTCCCATGGCCCATGCAACCTGAGACCGCTGTGTTCAAGGAAAGAAGTACCAACACAACATAAAAACTGATATCTATGTCTCTAATTGTGAATAAATGGCGTACAATTTATCAGTTCCACCTGTTCATATCTGCAGCCTCTGAAATTAGTCACTGTACAATCCACTTTGGAATACTTTAAGTGTACATTCTTGCTTTAGACTATGAACCTTCAAATGCCCTGCACCTTCACATAAAAATACTGGTGTACTGAGACAGAGTCATCGTTCAGACCATAGTGATCCTCACCTTACTTGGGTTCTCCAATTCCATCTTTTGGACATCCAATTAATTCCAATCAGCACATAACAAACATGACCAACATTTTAAAGATTTCCTTTGGTTCTGCTGTGGCACACGTGTTACATGTCAAAAGACTAATAAAATCAAACCATTTTCTGCCTTTCATATACAAACGAGGACACTTGAATCACAGATCAGCTTTCACTGAAAACGTTGAGACCAGGATGCAGACTGCATCACTGTGGTGTAAGAAGCTAGGCCCATGCTTTCCACTGTCATTTATGCAAGGTAGTGCTCTGACCTTCAAGGGGATATTATGTAAGGACTATGCTCTTTTCTCCAAAAACAAGTTAATAAGATTGCTAATAAATCCCTAAAATGCAGTAAGTGGCACCCTTTCCCCAACCTTTCCACTCAACCCAGTGCTATCAGTCTCAAACATTGCCATCATGATATGCCATATCCTCATGTTATCAATCATTATTCCACCTTCGTCCTCTGTGTAGTCCTAAACATCACTGCATGGATCAACAGTAGTGTGTGGACATGAACTTGCCTCACTCACAATCAACTCAGAAAGAACCAATCAGTTATCTCTCTTCGAAATCAACCAAACGTTTTCATGTAATACAACCAAAATAAATAGGTGGCATGAAAAATCCTTTTCTTTGACTTTCTTGCAGGAGAGGGGGTAAGACCCGTTTCTTCCTTATTTTCTTCAGCGTGCAGTAACACTCAGTCATCCAGTTCAAGTCCAAATCGGGTGTATAAGTCCCGCGTGGTCACACCTCGTATTGCAGCTGAAAGAGAGACTGAAACTTAGGTCAGTATCCAATCCACATTTCTTCTGAACTTTGGCTTAGAAGTAAATGTTATACTTTTCTTTACTGAGTTAGCTTGGCAAGTCAGTTTTAGTGATTGCCTTACTCGCCAAACTGGTGAGCTCTGTTAAGTCACCCCACATTGCTATGTTGGGGTTTGGGAGAGAGTACCGAGTACCACTGAAGAAGGCTGTTGCCAAACATTTTTGCTTATCGTGCATCATACATGCATGTAATAAATCATCAGTGCATCAAATAATCAAAATACGGTTGTGTTGAGCACGTTTTATTCTTTATTTAGGGGCTTGGGAGACTAAATGGCTGTGAATTACTATGCAGAGAGCCTAGCTCAGACAATAAACAAACCATGTGACAAGGTCAGTGGTACCATCCTGGCCTCTGCTTTATGCTGATAAGGCCTAACCCAGAATCTCCAGAATAAGTGTGAAATGTCAAAAGACATCCCAGTCTTCAGTCAACTGTTTACACTTACTGTTCACTGTTCAGGTTGTTTTGGGAAGTTGTATCAGGTGATGTATCATGTGCCACTAAAAGCACAGGCAGTTGGAGTTGAAAGCTACACACTGTTGCTCAAAGCTTTTTTGTCTCCATACTACACGTTTCTAGAATTATAAAGGCCAAATCCTTTAGGAGAATATCTCTGCTAATAAAACTACACGATTATAAAGTGCAGGCTATCCAGCCAGCAACCCGTCAGGGACTTCTCATTACTTATTCATACATCTATTTATTTTACAGATGCTCTTATACAGAGCGACTTACAAGGCTAATCTGGTACGGCACATTAAATATGTATCACAATAATGGTAAACAGGCATCAGACTGCAAAAAACATACTAAAATAAACATATATAACCATAAAAACAGGGCATAACATTTTCTTTTAAAAGCAACATACTTTATTATTCTGAGGGACTATAGAACCTAACAATGATCTATAAAAGCCACATTACATTAAATGTGACTCAGTATCTAATGGTACTTAACTGTCTCCACAGTAAAGTCACCAGAGAGAGATCTTTATGGTTATGCTCACTGCTCAGTTGTAGTGACAGATGGCCCCTTTTAAGAATTATGCTCATGCCTCAAATGTGAACTTGCAGACAAAACCAGAATGTGGCTGTGGTAACACTGTAATTAAATGGTCACTTCACCAAAGGATGATTCACATATTCGCACTTTCTATCACAGTTGTTCAAGTGACCCCTCCGAGATCAAAGTAGCTGTAGTTTGCTGTTTGTACTTTCACTGTATGCTTTACTACAGAAAAGGCAACACTATATGCTCAGAATCAGTATAAGTAATTATCCTTGCATTTTTAATTAGCCCTATGAGGAACATTTCGACAAACAAATTACTTCTTTTTGTTATGAACATTTTTGTTGCTCATGTAGGTGTAACTATAAGATAATAACTACCTATTTAGCTTAGTCCACAACTCTCCAGCAAACTGCTCCTCCTCATGTCGCTAGTATGAACAGTTCCTTATTGTTCTAGAGTAAAATATGTCTTCCAGGGGAGAATGACAGTGCAGTTGCCGTGACTTCATGTCACACATTTTGAAAAGAACATTCTAAAGTTAAACAGAGTTCAAAAATAAAAACAACATGGGCAACATTCTGTCCCCCATCACTAAGCCCTTGTTACTCTAGCCCACATTATTCACAGGAGAGGTACATTATGATTCTTTCCTGTCTGTGTCTGCTGTTCTTTATGCCACAGAGCTCCCATTTAGTAACAAACTCAGTACTATATTTTCTATGGCAGGAAATTTAAGGACAGATAGGAGTGAGGAAGAGCTGTGATAAGAGTATGCACACATTAAAGAAGCATGTGCGTTTGATATGTGTGTGTGTGTGTGTGTGTGTGTGCACGTGTGTGTGTGTGTGGGTCTCACCCAGTCTGCCCAGCAGGGTCTGTCCAATGTCTTTGATGTCATTGTACTCATGTAAGAGGTCAACGTGTTGCTCCAGCTCTTGAATTCCCACACCACTACAGAGGTACAACATTTAGTAAGTCTGTTCTCACAGGCAAGATATTGTTTGATTTACAACAATAATTTACATTATTTCATACACTTCATACTATAATATAACAAGTCTCCACCCAGTCACTCTCTTACATTCACTCATATATATACACACACACACATGCATGCACACATACATACGTAACACACAAAACCACAAATCCATACTTGTTCTCCAGCTGGGTGATCTCATAGTCTAGTTCACTCTGCTTCCTCTTCAGATCCTCTATCTCCTGTTCAAGGCTTGGCTGAACTGCTGTAGGGCAACATGATGTTCTGGGAGCCTGTAACTTAGATCAGATCAACATGGAAATCCATCATGATACAAAACAGTCAGAAACCCAGTGTTACAAAAAGTGATGGTAAACTGTCACATTGTCATAATTTAAAAAAAATTAAATAGGATATTTGACTACGTTGCTGATGTAAAATATGTGGTTACACTATAAAGTTTATTCTCAAGTGACAAATATAAACGAAACTTACCACTACAAACTTGAATGAACTTACTAAAGACTACTTACTGGAGATTTAAAACTGGAGTGAACCCTTTTAGATCCTGAGTATGGCGTCCTAAAAGGGAAAAAAGAAACGGAAAATATAAAAACAATTTCATCAATTTAGAAGGGTTGGGCAACTGAAATACAGTTAATAAATCTGCGGAGAGAAAGGCATAGTTTAGGTAAAGTTAGATACGTTAGCTAGCTATGCCGGTTGTGTCTCCGTCGGTTTGTGCATGCATTCTGCCTTCTAACTCGACAGCGTTGTATATATGTGTATCTGGAATTTAGCTAAGATTACTCGTACAAAATCATATGCTAATGCCATCACATCAGAATGTTGCTGTATTTGGCTGAACGTAAACAGTAAATATGTTGGCTGGATAGCTTGCAAGATATTCAATTTAAATTCCCATAATTCACCCGCAACTAAGAGGACAACGATTTTCGCGATGTAGGTTAGATAAAGTCAATAAACATCCAACGTTAGATAGTCACCTTAGTGCTCCCCTAACAGGTAAGATATTGCCCCCTCCTCTTTTGTTCGGGGTTGACTTCAACCTTGTATTTGTAGTAACGTTATTGCTGTCAAATTTCTGGTTGTCTTCTGAATCCATTGCAGACCCACATCTTCCCAGTTATTGCTGTGAATATACGTTTTCTCCCTTTTAAGTGACGTTTAAAGTTAAATATGAAATAATGGACTACTTGTACATTTATCTAGTTAACCGTTAGCTAGCTATAGCTTGTACTGCCATGACAAACAAATTTGGCGCAAATATTTCGTATCTAGGCACGTGCAATTTATGAACGGATAGTGAAATGGGACAAAAATGATAGGGCGTTTCCCCGTCAACGCAATTTTCATGCAGGCTACAAATAGAGGCTAGTATTTGAATTTTGACTTTTTAAAAATAGATATTTTTGACTAACAATAACAATGCCTATACATTCACTTCTATAGATTAAGCTCTGCAGTCACTTTAGGATGCGGAACATAAAATCCGTACTACTCTCACTGTAATTCTGACTGTTCTTCAGAACATATGCGATTGTTATTTTTTTTATTTACCGCGGTGATCTGTATTTCGCGTATCATGTCATATTAATATTGTAAATCGGTCTGAATAAGGCAATCTGACAAATGTACAAGTAACAAATTGAAGTGTTTTCACGTAACCAGTAGGCGGCACCATAAACCTACAAGATGTGAAAATAACCACGCTAAACTAGGTGCCGCGTTATTATTCATTATTTCTTCATCCGCTCTGAAACCTTACAGAAGTAGGACTAAACAAACAACAGAGAATGCGACCTTCTTCTAACTTCTATAGTGACCGGTGAAAATGAACGCTTTGAAGTGTAAGATCGCAAATATGTGATTATAATGTTCTTAAGTGAACATGCTGATGTAACAATCACTGCTGGTAATTGAAATCAATGGAGTTCTAGAATAATGACCTAGAATTTTGAGGGGGGAAAAAACATGCCAAAAAACAAACTGTTCAAAGTGTTAATGCATTCAGGTAAAACCTGCTTTAACGTAGGTCTACTGTGCAATGTGTCAAAAATGTCAATGAGTGGTTTTGTAATAGTCCACATCCTGTATACCCATTCATTAGGGCGGGCACAATTCAATGTTTATTTTTAGCTTTACGCTGTTTGTTGTCTAATCACTGTTTTAGGCCATGGATTTATATATATATATATATATTCAGTCCTGAAGGACCAGTGTGAGCTTTTTTTTTTTTTTTTGCAACCAGTTACCTTGACTTAGTTTTCAAAATAGCTGTATATGCCAATGCGGGTTCACTCCTATATCCGGACACTGTAAAATAAAATTCTGCCAATGATACCTGCAGCCTGCAACTGTAGCTCAACCATTTATTGAGCTGTCATTTAAAAAAATAATTAAGAGCAGAAGTTGGCACTTAATCCTGCAACAGATTGCCGCTCGTTGTACACCCCTGTCCCAAAGAGAGGTGGAATTTTGTAGGAGTGACCTGCCCATAACTCATATGGATAATTAGCCATATGGGGGAATTTAATATGTTAATTTATAGACATGTACTAATGGTTACTCCAATTTTCTTAAAACCTTTGACTTTCTCAACTGGCATGCGACAGATGGGATAGTTTTGAGTTTGTGAGGCATGTCTTCTTGACCCAAGATGTATGTGCCTCTCTGAAGTATTCAGGAAACTGGAAGTGTGTTATTTTTAAACTTTTGGCATTTTTCTGGTTCAATAAATGTTAAACTAAATAAATTTGTAAAATATGTTCTTTAAGTCACATGGCCTGCTTCTTTGGTAGCTGGAAGTGCAAAAGGGTTGATGGTTTTTCAGCTTTTAGCTGCTTTACCGGAACATTTATAAACTGTTCAGAACTGGTTTGATTAAATATAACCCTGTTCCTTCACATGCTTTAGCATGCATGTAGAGCTATTTGGGGAAAAATATTATATATGAGGATTAGTCATGAGCAAGAGGAGCGGATGCCAAGGAAAGAGAGCCCAGAAGAACAATGACACTCCCACATGGGAACAAAGCGCATTGATTGCTAACTGCGGCTTCATGAACACTTTAATTTTGGAATGTCTGTTTGGGTCTCTGCGTCTGGGCTCATTTCGATCCACTGCCAAGATGGCACATCACGCTCTTTGAAAAGAAAATAACAAATTCTTTTTTTATAATTTTTTTATTGTAGTGCAAAATGCAGCAACAGTTGAAGCACGTTGTGCTTACTCTTTGAGCAAGCTGCCGTTTACACTGGCACAGCTAGGCTTTCAGTCTAGACCCAGGGACACTGATTATTTTGATCTATGTACTGTTTGTAACCTAAAGGACTAATGTAAGAGCACAATCCATGTCTATTTAAAATCTATTACATGCTGGATTTACTGCCACAAGTATTATCTTAAATAGCTTACCAGCAAATAGAGGCTCTAATTGGACATTATTCTCTAATTATCCTGTATATCTATGGTTATGTTTCAGTATAACAAATTGACATCATCATACAACATCACATCACCAATGTATGTAGGCTATGCTTGTATGATGATACCTTTTAGTTTTAACCTCATGTTTTCTGGAAAAAATGTGCAGACCTTTTATGACAATAGTTGCAAAATTATTTTGATGTACAGACCTGTTTTTGTCTCAAAGTTTGAAATAAGGTTCTAAAAGGGCCATTTTTACTTAAAGGCAACAAATGTGTTCAGTGACACTGAGTGTCTGAGTGACAGCCCTGTTATGTGATCCATGGAAGCAACAGCGCTACCTCAGTCCATGAGCAGGACTGCAAGAGCTTCAGTTGAAATGTGTTGGCATTGAGGTCCCAGGATCAACAGGTGCTAATTCTGAGATATGTGGGAGACATCAGGTTACAGGGACAGAAATAATGACAGTGACAGGCCTCCACAGTCCCTGCAGCTCACAGCCAATCACATTGCAATGTGTTAGTGTGTGAAGCACAGAGCAGATGTTAGTAAGTCAGTATGACTGTAACACTTACGAGTATTGTGAACATGGAAATATAATAGGGGGTTTCTTTGGTGTGGCACCAACAGAGCTGCTACTTGGCTAGGCCCAATAATGTATCCAAAATAGCCAAAATATCTGGTCTTGGTTGACAAGAATTGTGCTTAGTTATGCTGAAGGAAATAGGATTAAATCTATGAACTCTTCCTTCATTTTCGATTGAAAATCCCCACAGTTAAATCTAATTAAAACAACCAGTACTGACACTGCACATGGAATGTAATAAACTGAACTAGACAGAGCTGAGGTGTGTGGGTGTACAGCCTCAGCTAGACTGGGAGTATGGATGCTGAGTGTTTGAAATCCACATCAAGAAACATGTATTTCAGTCCTGTTAGCACTCTGAAACAATTCTGCTCATCCTAGGGGAGGAGTTCAGTTTCTTGCATTGGTGTTACCCCACAACTGATTTAACAGAACAGACTCACATGTGGATGTCCTGCGGACATGTATGTGGGTGAGTGTGAGAGACCTAAATTTATGTTTAGTGGCCTTATTTTTTAAGTTTCCATCCTGATCCAGGAAGATTCAAAACCTGTGCTGAGTAATATCAAGGGCATTAAAAATAGCACACATTGCCTCTGCGTCACTTTTGTAATATAAAGAGATTGATTATGTAATAGTATAATGTTCAGCTTTCCTTAAGTGAAAAATCATTTTGGCATGAGCTAAACAGGAAAGGCAAATTTAAATTTAAGCTTGCTTCACTGAGTATTTTTTAATGCTTAAAACTTGGAGTATAACAACAAACGGATGGTTACTAGGACTGAAAAACATCTGAAAATAAAGTGAACCAATACAACCAATCTGTGATTCATAGCCTTGCAGTTTTCTCTTTCAGCTTACTTCACTGTAATTGCTGATAAGACGTCTGTCTTCTGTTAGGGACTATTTGAGAAGACCGTCACTTTTCTGGCTTTAACACCACAAATGTAACATTACCTCTATATTACATGTGTGATGAGTGGTATAAACGAAATTATCAAGTTGTTAAACTCCCTCCCAACAATATTTTATTCAGTTTGTGACTAAATCTAGTCATGTTTTTGTTAATTGTTATTGTGAATCATCGGCTCAGGAGGTAAGAGCATTTGTCTGGTAGTCGGAGGGTTGCCGGTTCGATCCCCCACCCTGGGCATGTCGACGTGCCCCTGAGCAAGACACCTAACCCCTAATTGCTCCCAACGAGCTGATTGGTACCTTGCATGGCAGCCTTTCACCGTTGGTGTGTGAGTGTGTGTGTGAATGGGTGAATGAGAGGCATCAATTTGTAAAGCACTATATAAATGCAGTCCATTTGATCAGTCATTAATTTGTTTTATGTATTTTTAAGTAACGAGTCAGTGACCACATGTATCACTCGAGCAGGTGCTGTTTTTCTATAATCTATTTGCTGAATTTCAGCACAGTCACTGTGAACCTGTTTAAAGGGGTTCTCAGGTATTTTAATTCAGTGGGATGTCATTAGGCACTGTTATGTGGTTGTATGTGAGGGTGCACCCCCCCCCCCCCCCCCCCTCCCGAGCCCCAAGCTATTAGGAGTTTGCATACCCCGTTTTAACTCTGTATTGCTACCTGGGACTCTGTATTGCTACCTGTAGAAAGGGTAAAATGAAAGTCAAGAGCGGCATTATCTGATAGCTATTAAGGCACTTATAGGCTAAGTGAGGAGCTGCAGAGAATAATGTGTGTGCCAGAGTGTGCTTGGTGGGAATCAGCACTTTCTTCCCTGGCTATCTGCGAGCCAGCAGCTGGGCTGGTAGAGACACACAGACTGGGCTCACTGGCACTGTACCAGCAGGAGCAACAGCAGCAGCCCTGTGCCTGGCACCATGTTGCTGGGGAGCTGGTTTCTTGGCCATTCCCCGGTCTGCCACTGGCTTTGTATTAAAGCCGGCTGTGTATGGAGGATCAGACTGAGAGGAATGAAGGGACACAACCTTACCCACATCTTATATATGTCGGAGTTTAAAAAAAAAAAAACTTTAAGGGAGTGAAATAATATAGTCCATACCATTTCTGGTTCATAAAATCTCTATGGAGAAAATGAATGGGAAAAACTTGCAATGAAGCAGATGGGCAAACATAGTGTCATTGTTTTGTTTATCCTTCCCCATGGACGCGCTGCTGCTTACTTCAGTTCGGCATTGTTGTCATATTTACATGCTTCTGTATAATGCCTGTCCTTGGGCAGGAATTTTTATTTTGACAGGATGTAATTTGACATCAGGGCTCTGGGGATTCCATTATTCCTGGCTTCTGTTCCTGGTTCTGTAGCCCTAAGTGGAATTAGTGGCTGGAGATATGTCAAAAAAAGACTGTTCAAGGGCTCTCTCTCTCTCTCTCTCTCTCTCTCTCTCTCTCTCTCTCTCTCTCTCTCTCTCTCTCTCTCTCTCTCTCTCTCTCTCTCTCTCTCTCTCTCTCTCTCTCTCTCTCTCTCTCTCTCTCTCTCTCTCTCTCAAACAAACAAACAAACAAACAAACAAACAAACACACACACAAAAGGACACCACCAGACTAGTTCCAGTTTTCTCAATTTTCATATCAGTGGCTTGACTAAATATAATTGTTTTGAAAATCTGGAGAGATTAATCTAAATGATTACAAATGATTTTGTGATATTTTTCTGCAGCGATAAATCAAATGTTGATTGTCTTTCACATTTCATAGTCCAGGTACACAACTGGAAACAAATAAAGTCTAAGAAGAAAGAGTATCAGTTTAAAGAAAACAATTTTTGGGGGATGATTAGATTGTATGGATTATTATCTGGATTTTCTCACTTGTGTGCAATGAATCGTGTACTGTCATCAGGAGAGGAGAGAGAACAACCAGGCAGCAGATCTGTATGTGACCCTGATTCCACACAAGATAAATTATGTCCAGCTGAAGACACAATGTGTGATGAATTAACAGTGTCACAGCATGTGACCCTCAACTGATCTGAAGACGCACATCAGTGAGCAGGGCAGCACTGAGGCAGAGCTATGGCAGAAACAGAGCACACATCTCTTCGGCCTATCTCCCCCCTCCAGCGCGTTGACCCCAGCAACTTGCTCTCTCTCTCTCTCTTTCCCACAGGCAATGCTCACACCCTCCTCAGTATTAGGGTCCACTGGACCTCCAGACCACAGGGACCATCACTTTGTACCACAAACCTGGAAATGGACATCAGCATAGCCTGAATATATGCATGTGCAATGTACTATTAGTAGTGTCCACTGTAGGGCAGTTTGGCGGTTGCCTCAAGTTGTCATTGGTGCAGGACCAAAATGGTTGGGGCTCCATTGTCATCTATGAGGGCCACAGGTTGTAGAGCATGTGTACAAAAATAAACCGTGTCTACCCGGTTACTATTGTGCTCTGTCTATACCTGCAGGACCTGTGTTGCGAGTTGAGCTCACAGCTGCTTACTATACTAAAATGTTCTCTGAAAGTTAGAGCAAAAAACATTTGATTGGGATTGTTGGGGGGGGTATTAACCAGAGGTGTGTGAAGAGATATTAGCTTTAAATCTGCTGCTCCCTGCCCTCTTCCCTCAAATACATGGAGGCGCATAAAGATAAATATATCTCTGACCTTTATCTGTCCATAATCACTCACCAGTCACTTCCTCCTGGCAGTAACAATCCAAGGTCCCGCTGGAAACTGTTTATTTGCTTACCTGACATTCTTTCACAAGGGCATAGCTCAGGAGTTTTGGTATTGTGTATGAAACAGCTGAGAATTTCCTGTGTTTGCATATTATTTGCTGCCATTTTAACCTCCTGAAGGGCAACACTGTGACATCTCACCTGGGATTTAGACCCGCCTCATTCAGGGTACAATTCCAGGTTCTGAGAAATTAGTCGAATAGCAGTATGTACGTTCTGTGCAATGCCGCTGCCATGTTTTGTGTGTGTGTGTGTGTGTGTGTGTGTGTGTGTGCACCTGCATATGTGTGTATGTGTGTGTGTGTTCTGCTGTGTTGTCAGGGCAGGGAGTTTCTATTCTCCAGCATTCCCAGTACTTGGAGAGAAGATCAGTGCCACAGTTCAATGGACCAATATCAGAGGAAAGAGAGAGCCTCTGCTTCTCCTTTTAAAAAGCAGTCCATTCTACTGGCCCTCTGGAGCCATGTGTTATTTATAAGCAGCTACACATAGATAAGTGTTTGGGGGTGGGGTGGGGGGTGGAATGAAAAATTCAGAGACATTGCATTTTCCCTTTCTCTGAATTGGTGGATCACAAACACATGCAGTAATGGCCAAAATGTGAGCTCTCTGGCTCTGATAATGTGATAATTATTCAGAGGTGTATGTTCTGTGAGCCTTGCTGTCCCAGTTCTCCAGAGCTCCACAGTAGAAGCAATCCTCCGGCTGCCTTCCTACACTGACTCTATACCTAACTCGGCCCTCCAAACCTCCTCCTTGTAAAGGACAGACTCATAGCACACTGTGCCAGGGAATGAGTGTCACAAATGGCATTTGTTTTTCAGATTCAGGAGGAAGCAGACCTCTTATTTTCCCAGTGGACATTGCACTAGAGCATATTTGATCCACTTCAAATTAGTTTTTGAAAGTCAAACTTGCGGTCACTGCTGTGTGGAGTGATGGGACATCAGTTGCTGTAACCTTGAACAACGTTTTTAACTGAATTAGGTCCAGTAAAAATTCCACTGTATTAAGTGTGTGCATGGTAAAATGCTGGCTTTGGAAGTTGCCCCAGGTACCTGTTAAGCTACAAACAATGTTAAATGTGGAATGCATTTAGGTTATTGACATAAAATAATATTTGGCCAAGTTATATTCTTACGATATATTCTTACAAAGGAAGTCCTCTCTCTTGCCTATCCCTCATATGTCCTCCATCCCTCTCACTGGCAACAGTACAGAGATTAACAGGAACTGGGGGAATGATATTGGTTTTTATGTGCCCACTGTGGTAGGTTTCCACTGCATTCAGAGAGCCATCGGTAACCACCAAATTCAGAGAGCCTTATCTGAAGTGTGCTATGAGGCCTGGGGGTGGGGGGGTGGATGATGTGAATTATGAACATAGGCCCTGTCCCATCCTCCCAGCTCAAAGAAACATTACAGAAACAGGACACCATTGTCAGCCTGAACTCTACAAAATAAACCAATGTGGTTACACACCAGTGAAACCTGGAGCCTCAACATGTTTTCTGTTTTCTGGACATTCAATCACCCCTCAGTAAGGAAGACAGCAGTGAGGAAGGGCACACCTAGGGTGCAAGCAGCTGGTCAAGATGGGGTAGATTGTGTGGGAGGGGGCAGTTTTAAGTAGATTTCTTCAGATTGACTCAGATGGGGCAAATGTTTTTGCCCTGCTCAGAGGATGAGGCGTGTTTCCAGTGCAGAGCTCTGAGAGACGCTGGGAGATGGCGCAGGGAAGACGCTGGCTGAGGGCAAGTTTGCATTCCATCACATTTATAATTAATAATGGCTTTCCTGAGTTGCATCAACACACCACTTCACTGTTATCACTGCCAAAGACTAAAAGACACCTCACATAGCACCCTCTGATCTCCAGTGGGTGTGCTACTCAGAGTAAGGGTGAATGAGAGAGAGAGAGAGAGAGAGAGAGAGAGAGAGCGAGAGAGAGTAAGGGAGTGTTACGTAGATACAGATTCCGTAGCTGCTTTGAAAGGGGAGTAACTTAAGGTATGTGCTAAAATGTTGATACATTTCTACTGGCTTTGCCCTAAATAATTCAAGCTGGGCAGATTTCTTGTCCTTTCATTGCAGAATAAGGACAGCCTATCTGAGACTGCAAAGTGGGAACCTAAAAGCTTCAGCCTGAAAATAATTTTAGTCTCAGTGTCTTCAGTGTTGCAGTAAAAGCATTTTTATAAAAAAAGATTCTGCTTAAACAACAGAGCCGACCATAGATAACTCAGTTGTAAAACAGTACCAAGCAAAACAAATGAAACAGGCATTACTTCATATTTGACATCATCAGACAACTCTCAGTTGACCACACATGATAAAACTCAGAGCTGAGATATATTACAAAAACACTGAATATCACTCTTCTTATAATTGTTCATGTTCACAACACATTCTATAAAAGTTGCCTCTTTTCAAACTTCTGATTGCTGCTCTTTTCACAACAACTCTTTTTTCCCTTCTGCTCTTTCCGCAAATGATAGGAACATTACATCTAATTCTTAGGAATGTTCAGAGAACCAAAAATCACAGAATTGCTAAGTTACCTTGATTGGACTTAATATCCCTCTTATGAATCATTGCTTGACTTGATATAAATACTATGATTTAAATTAGCCTTTAAAGATGATCATTAGAATTTATGTTCATAAATGAGCTTAAAAAACCTTGCTTACGCAGGTTCTAAGAAGCCCATTTGTAACTTACGCATCTATGATTTATAAATCTCAAATTAACTTAAAATTGACGGCAACTGAACGTGCCTTACAATCAGCGATTTCCCCTTACATAATGCTAGTACAAATGAGGGTTTAGTCAGGAATAACCATGGACCAAAAGAGAAAAGCAAACTTTTTGGAAGATGAGATCACGGCGATGGTAGAGGAGATTGAAGACAGGCAACACGTATTATTTGGTGGACTAAATAGTGGGTTGACAAACAAAGCCAAACAGGTAGCTTGGTAGTGTGTTTCCGTTGCAGTGAACAAATTGTTCATAAAGCTAATGCAAAGTTAACCACAGGCTTGGACGCATATGCGTCCCCCAAACTGCAATACCCCTACATAGCCAGCAGGAAAATCAATTACGTGAAGTCTAGACTTTGCGTAGAGATAAGGTCATTTTCACGGCAAAGTAAGGTTTTATAAATAACTACTTATACGTGATTTTCTGCATAAGTCATACTTAAGATCAAAATTGATTGTAAATCTGTTTTATAAATCAGGCCCAAGTAGAATGAAGTCATGTTGCTTGTTAAAGACAAGTGCTTGTAAACTGTTATGTTTTTTATTGAAGTATTTTGTTGCCTGCTGTAACCCTGGCTGTTCTCTGCCTATGCAGTGTTTTTTGTTTTACTGTGGTATATATCCATGCACACCATATTAGTCTCGTAAGTGCTGGTTAAAAAGATCTTACAAATAGATAAAATAATATGAAACAAAAATAAGTACTTCCCAGATGAAAAGCCCCTAGACCAGATTACCCCCAGCTGTTCCTTGTGCCTAAAGATGATCCAATGAAGATACTGGTTTGATAGAAAGGCTTAAGACTTGGCCCTCTGGTCAAAGCACACTTCAGTATGCCCCCTGGAATAAGGAGGATGTCTTCTACACCACCTACTGAATTTCTGTTCTGCAGTGGTAGACAGGAGACAGGAAAAAGACAGAAATCTCTACTGTAAATAATATCTCTTACCTGGAGCTCATGTCACATGCAGCCATAGTCGGGCTCCAAGCCTGAATTTGGTCTGTGAGGAATCCTTCATTTTACGAGGCTGTCTGGTCAAAATCCCTTCACTTTCTGTACAATATATATGACACATTGCCTTGACGACTGACAGTGATGGTTCCACAGTGCACTCAGCCCAGAGCCAAACTCTGCTCCTGACTACTGATGATGCGAACAGAACTGAGGCAGCTCTAAGCTAGGGTGCAGAACCAGGGGAAAACTGTTTTCTTCTTGAGTAGGTCTCTGATTGCTTAAAGAGGACACGCTTTTTATAAATGTATTTCCATTTCCAAACCTGCATGTGGTGTTTTCTAATGTTTTTTCTTGCAACCATTGTATACATTTATGTTTATACACTACTGAGCTACATTATACTACATTGTTACTTTAACTGCCATATTTTCTGTATGAGCTGTAGAAGCAATATTGTCTTTTGAGGGCAATAAATGAGCATTATGTAAAACAATATACACTGCATAAGCAGGTTGCGCTGTACATAAGAGAATATAACGTTTTTAAAGAATATTACTTTCCAAACTAGAAGAGCGCACTCAGTAGAGTGCAGATCTCCGCCAGGCATTCCAATGCGGCCCCTAGCGGCCAGTTAGGAGTTAGCACTCAGTCTATTTCAATGGACAACAATGATGGAAATGTATTCAACTAAAATACTTGTCGTTGACCGATTTGCAAAATATTCGAGAATTCAGGTCCTTGGCCTGCTGTCAGCATGCACAACAAATATTAGGCTGATCGGCCCAGTAGTATGCGAGATTAGCTGCGGACAGAGACACAAACACACACGCACACGCACAAACACACAAACACGCGCATTTAAACGCACGATCCCCTCCAGGCCCCACCTGGCAGAGGTAATAAAAATGTGAGCTTAGCAGCTGACCACACGTGGTACAAAAGCACATTCACTAAAGACTTTCACTGTATTTTATTATCAATATTGTGTTAATTAGTCTTACATTTTAAACCACGTCAGTAACATGTCTGCATTATTTGATATCATGGAAACCAGAAAACAGAAAGCTTTTCAAATCTGAGCACAAATGTTCTGAAAACACAAATACTGCAATAAAGCAACATCCAGCAAGAAGAACGTCAGAGAACGTCAAACAATATATCAACTGTCTTCATAATAATAATCATAATAATAACGATGATAATACCTCTTTTCTTTAATAATATGGATAAGAACAATATTAATGTCTCTTATACACTTTCTTTGCTGACATGAAAATCCATCTGCAATAGTCTGATAATCATCTGGTCTGGGGAGACACATTTAAAAAGTCCAGACAAAGGTCATTTTAAAGTCACAAGCAGAACTTTCCTAAGCAACAGTGCTGTGTGTCCAAGAGCAGGTGTGTGTGTGTGAGTGTGTGTGTGTGTGTGTGCGCGCATGTGTGTGTGTGTGTACGTGTTTTTGCGTGCGTGTGTGTGTGTGCGTGTGTGAGTGTGTGGTCAGTTAGGGCACCACTCAGACAGCTTCAATAGACCTTCACTCAGATTCCCAGAAGCCCTGCAGTCATTTTTGATCCAGTTGAATTTATGATTCCACAGATGTATTCAAATGCGGCCAAGAGAGAAGCGCAGAGAACAGAAAGGCATAAAAGAGGGAAATGGATAGGGTGAGGAATGGATCTTACATTTCTTAGACTCCCTTTGATATATCCCTCTGAAAAACTTCACATGGCAACTGTTAGGCAACATTGTGCAGCAGGAAAAAAGTAAATTAGTAAATGAGATGATCTATGATTTCCATCTGATAGTGGGAAATATTAAAAACCTTGAAAGTACTTTAATGATATTGAAATAAAACATTTCAGAAAAGCTTTTAAACTAGTAGACAATATTGCTGAGAAACCACTGGCAAAGGGAACCAAATTAGGCATTTCAAGAAATTCATACAAGTGAACCAATCAATTGCAAGTCCCAAGCCCCTTACTGAATAAACTTAAAAAAACAAAGGATCTCACTGAAGAACAGCCACTGTGATCTCACAGTCCTGTGAGCCGAGTTCAGAATAAATGATCCCAGTATAACAATGCGAGTATGGAGCAAATGCTCCCAGTCCTGTCCAGGGAAGCTGACGCACTGAGGGACTATAGGTTAGTCCACCGCTCTCACACAACACTCAAGTGATGCTGAGGGCACAATTTGAAACAACAAAGTCCAGTGAATCAAAAAAAAAAAAAAAACATAATAAAGTGTAAAAAGACTGTATTAATTTTTCTGTTCTGTATCTACAGTAGTACACTCTTAAAAGACTTCATATTTTTCACAATAGCCATCAGCAAACCTGAAATAAGTTTTACATCTCAACAATGCAAATTTGAGCATCAGTGAATACCTACCTGGCCAACAATTTACTTGTCTTTCAGATGTTGTATTTGGCTAATTGACACATTTGTATTATACAATAAATCCTCAAATCCTACTGGAATTGTGATACCTGTTCCATTCATATTACTGCAGCTTGGCAGGACAATGACATCACTGGGCAAAAGGAGATTTATACCAGGCTTGGCAGGACTATGTCAGGCCCATAATCCAAATGTAACAATCATCCACATCCCTCCCCTCTCTACACTCCCCCATTTTCAATGCTCCATTTCCACTCTTCATCTCAAAAAAGGACAATTCAAAACAAGTTAGTACTTGCTTTATGTGCAAGACTAAAAAAAAAACAAGAGGATTGTTTGTTGCCGATCAGTTTCTCCAAGCAAAGAGTCATTGCTGCTCTCTTCTCAGACATACCCATAATTATACATCTTCCCCATGAGCTTTATTATCAACCTCTATTAAGCCCTTAATGCATATGTTACATCAACAGAATTACACACACTTTGGCTCTGAAACAGGAACTTTTGTCTGTGGTTTGTACAGCTCTCACAATCAAACTTAATAATGAGCTATCTTACATGTATGGCAGGGTATGTGTTGGGAGTGGCTCAGTGTCCTGGATGCAGGTAATGGGCTGGACTGTGCTGAAGGGGCTCCTGTGCTTTCTCTTGTCTTTTCCATTCCCTTGGGACTCTTTTAGCAGCAAAGACAAAAATGGGAGAACAAACAGCTGCCAGTGAAAAGGCCAAAGGCTGACCTGTTCTCCAGAAAAAAATACACAGAAAGCCCCGGATGTGACATGGCTGTTCACCCTGACCCCCCGGGAGAGATTTTGGGGTGGTTAAGCCGCACCCTCAAGGTGAGCTGTCTCTGTACTCACCAGGCAAACCATGACTGTAAAAATCCCCCAGAAGCTGGTTGGTATGCACATGTGTGTCAGTGTTAGCACTGGGGCTGCTGGTAATGCGCATGTCCAGCGTGGTACGGACCTCCATGCCACTGGGGGGCGCTACACATCAGTGCTGATGCTGCAGCTGCGCGTGAACATCTCCTTCATGGTGACGGAGCGGGTGAGGTTGAGCTTGGGGAAGCTGGGCAGGTCCATGGGCACGTCCAGGTCCTGCTGCTGCACGGTGCGGTAGCTGATGCGCCCCCCGCCGTTGCGCTGGCCCTCTGGGGGCTGCAGGTAGAAGGGCAGCTCGTAGTGCGTGCACGACGGGCAGAAGGTGTGCGAGCGCGTCAGCTTTCGGGACAGAGGCGGGGTGAAGAGGTTGGGGCCGTTGGGGGTTGACACTCCCGCCGCTGCTGCAACGATGTTGTGGTTGGAGTGCACGGGCGGCAGGGGGGAAGTCACAGCGAAGTCGGGCTCCTCCTCCTCCGACTCCGACTCCTCCTTCTTACAGCAATAATACTGGACAACACAGGGGCGGAGAGAGAGAATTTGTGTAAAAGACACAGAGAGAGGGAAAGCTACCATCTGACATGCCTTGCACATGTTCATTGCTTGTATCATATCTTTAGCTCACTGATCAGATAATTGACAGTTTCCAATATGGACTCCACAACTGCAGTCACATAAATAAACCACAAAGATGAGAATGTTGCCTTTGGAGCCAAATCACATCAATATGAACAAACTGGCTGCCTAGAAGCATAGCCTGCCAATCTGTATAATCCTACCATATTTAATCATGCAAATGCCTCTTATTTGTTTGTGACTAAAGTTCAGATAGTGTTCAAGCCAGTCAAATGTGGAGTTGAACTTTTTAAAAAATGTGCAGTGGAGTGCAGCATTGCATACTATGTTAACTGTATGCACCAAGTAGATATGTGCAAATTAACACTTAGATTGCTGATAATTTCTTAAGTGGTAGATTCAGTAGGATATTTAAGAAACTACATTTAGTTGCATCATTTAAAAAGGATCCATGCAGTTCAAATAAAAGCTGTGTAAAACTACATTTCCCTCCCTCTTCGTAGTATTGCCAAGAAGTGCCATGGACCCTGTCACCAACCAACATGGCTTTGGTATCTGCAGCATTATTTCTGCTGTTGATTACCTTTTAAAGATGTTGCAAAGTCAGTTTTAAGTTTTAGAATCATTCAAATAATAAAAGAACAAACGGAAAAAAACATTGCAATCAACTTTCAAATTTGAAATGAAAAAGGTATAAAATGTGGGGAACAATTGTGGATGTGTCTGAAGATATATGTAAAAAGTAAAAGATGTCAGTTCTGTCTTGTGGTAAAAATTTATACATAAACTAAATAAAAACTAAAAGGCGATATGTTTCTTTCAGATTTAATTGCTGAAGCTTGGTCCTTCAGCAAGTTAAGAAATGAAAATATCCACAGAGAATGCATAGCTGTGCGAAAACAGGAACTACTTAGACTGGAAATGATATTTGGTGCTGAACAATGATTTTTAGCATGATGCAGGTACATTAAATTACAGGGAGGGACAGCATACGTGCCTAAATTTGTTGACTCACTGGCTTCAGAATTGAGCTAACCAATTAGCCTTGTTTGGTGTCAGTGCAAATATATTTGGAGCTTCCATGGTTACCAGCTGAAGTTCAAGGCTGATTTCATACAAAGGATTTATTTGAAATAATCAATTACCTCAAATTTGTACAACATAATGAATTTTAAATTAGACAATAATAAATGGCTGCTTTATGCAAGATTTCAAAGCAACCTCTTCTGAAAAAACACAAACCCGAAACAGTAAATAGGGAACAGTAAATACAGTATCTCTAGTTTGGGTTGCTGTTTCAAAATTACTTAATGTAATTTTGTAATTTTCCATTTAAAAGACTGCGGGCTTTGTTCAAAGAAACAGAAGTGCACTGCACTATGGGATTGCTGGTCCTCTTGCCCCAGCATCTGTCTAAGAGGAGCACTGATTGTCCAGATGCGTAGTTTTAATGGTGATGAATGCTGGATAGCAATAACAGACAACTGCCCTTCAGAAAGGGAGAATACAGAGATAGAAAGCTATCCCAGAGTATATTTGTCTCTTGCGTTTGTAAGCAAAGGCCTCAGCCTTTTAAAAATGCATATGAAAAGAAAAGAGCCAAATAATCTGGATGTGGTGGCATACATAATGAGTAGTAATGTGATTATTCTAAGAATAAACATTAATTTTATGTATTGTTCCCTTTCAGTATCCTGGAAACTTTCATGAAGTGGGCATCAGCCAGCTCTTCAACATCCAATAATACCAAGACTGGAAGTGGTAAATCTGAGGATCTGTTTTGTTATAATTAGACTATTAAGAAATGCTAGAAATTCATTGCTTGATCCTTGTTAATGAGTGCAATGTCTTGAGCGTGAGTCAGAATGATGTAAGCAGGGCTCAGCAGGGCTTAATTAAGCAGATGTTCACAAATAACCACTGCTTTAATAGTGAGGAAGAATATGCGGCATGGAGCTCTGTCACAGTCTTTGTATTCTGCTGGTTTGACAATGACCTGTCTAGTGACTTATCTGTTCCATTTCACTTAGTGTGAGAAATAAAGCACTGTAAACCCAGGAAATCATAACCCATGAACAGCACTCCACACTATGGAGATACGTATTTACCTATTCTTTCTCTGTCTGTAAATGCTTTTGCAATGCACATTTATTCTTCTATGCTAATAGAGCAAACTGAATTATGAGCGAGAAGCACGACATAAAACCGCTCTCTATACAATTACTTGACATTTAATAGAAGCGCTGGCCCTCTGCTTTCTTGGAACTGTTCCATTAAATGAAATGGATGTTTGGTTGGTTAAATGTCAGCTTTCATCGAACTCCCTGATTTGTCTTTTTTTTCTTCTTTTTTTTTTTAATCAAACACTCTCAGACCTCTTATCTTTTCAACATTAATAAAAGCACGTAAATTGTATACATTTTTAAGTCTTACACTGAGGCTGAATATTATTTACAAAATCACAAATCACTTGCAATAGACAAGACTGCTGCTTATTGGTGGTAATTAGTCCGATCTGTGCCCACAGTGAGCTTGCTTTGTGAACAGTAGCTACAGCGAGGCAGACACCCACCTGCAGCCTACAGTAACACAGTACTGCGATGATGCACAGTAAGATAACTGTAGCTAAAATTCCACCTGTGATGACCACTGTCCCGGCTGTCATTCGAAATCCTCTCCATCAACACCCTGCAGAGCAAAGGGGAGAAAAAGAGAGAGAGAGAGAGAGAGAGAGAGGGAGGGAGGGAGAAAGAGAGAGGGGGAGAGAGAAAGAGAGAGGGGGGAGGGGAGTGAGGGAGAGAGGGGGAGAGAGAGAGACAGAGAGATGGAGAAAGAGAGAAGGGGAGAGAGACAGTGAGAGGGAGAAAGAGAGAGAGAGGGGGGAGTGAGGGGGAGAAGGAGAGAGACAAAGAGACAGGAAAGGACGGGAGGGGGGAGAGAGGGAGAGGGGGCATGAGAGAGGGAATACTTAGTATACTGTTAACATAGTTAAATCTTCAACACTGCAAGTCTACAAATTTATCAAATAATTTGACAGCAAGTAGAATTCAAACTTTTGTATTTTAAAAATATAACCTTTCATATTTAAAACCTCCACTCCACAATAATGCAACCAATATCACACATGCCCACACATTCTGGACCACTTTGCACTTTACAAAAGCAGTGTAACATTAACCTTTCACAGTGTAATAAAAATGATACATAAAAATGTGTTTAATCAGTACAACCCCGGGGAGGTACATTTACTTAGGACAGAGTGGTACATAGTAAAGAAATAGATAGAATGGTGTAGGAGAGACAGTCAAAGATACAAACAGAGATTGTACAGAAAAGGTCCATCTGACTGTATGCTAAATGTCAACCATAGTTAGTGATCATGTGACCTGCTGAACTCATACAACTTTATGATGCTCATATAAAAAGCTATATACAGCAAATTAGACTAGATGCACATACAATGGAAGCCTTTTTTGAAGTCACATTAACAGCAAATGTCATCTTCATAGCTTCCGAGGGTGTAGAATATGCAATGGACCATGATAATCTGGGAAGTACAGAAAGTGCTGAGCCCCAAGGGGCCTCATTCTGAGATGCCACAGATCCACTGACATGGCATACATCAGCCTGACTGAATACACCTTAACTGAAATTAATTAGCTCATCTAATTACCACAAGAAATTATTTTAACTTTAGGCTTTTGTTATTATTCAATGACACATTCCAGCATTATCAAATAAAAGGTGGTAACGTTTTGATGAAACTTTAAAAAAGTGAAGTAGCAAGTGATTTGCTGCATGGATATATTTTCAAAATGTTTCTGCTTGTAGAGGGAATAAGGCAGTACTAACTACAGAAGCAGGGGATGGTTGATAAGTAAAGATGACAGTAAACCCGCTACACTGCTATAGACAAGTGGCCATGGTGAGTGCCATACTGTTTGGGACAAAGGCATATTTTTACTTCATTTTGTTCTGTAGATTTGTAATCAAACAATTCAAATGTGGTGAAAGTGCAGATTCACCACATTAAAGGGTATTTTTATACATTTTGGTTTCACCATGTAGAAGCACTTTCTATTCATAGTCCAATTTCAGGGCACCATAATGTTTGGGACAAAAGGCTTCACAGATGTTTCTGCTCAGTCAGGTGTATTCAGTTATTCCTTGGTGCAGGTATAAGAGAGCCTTCAGTATCTACCCAATGAAAGTCAAGAAAGTCATTATGAGGACCATCAAAGACATAGGCCAAACCTTATGCTTACCTAAATCAACTGTTTGGAACATTATTAAAAAGAAAGAGAGCACTGATGAACTCAGTGGGACAACGGGCCTGAAGAATTCTCACCATAATGAAGAAAAAACTCCAAACACGTTTCCGACAGATCAGAAACACTCATCAGGATGCAGGCATGGATGTATCATTGACTATCGTTTGCAGAAGACTTCACAAACAGAACTACAGAGGCTACACTGCAAGATGCAAAGCATTATTTAACCACAAAAACAGGATGCCAGGATTACCTAAAAGAGCCTGCAGAGTTCTGGAAACTTCTATCGCTTGTATCAGAATGATGGCAAGTGCAAAGTATGGATAGCAAAAGGAACTGCCAAAGATCCAAAACAGCCCCCATCTGTGAAAAATGTTGTTGGGGTTGTTATGATTTGGATATGTATGGCTGCCACAGAAACTGGCTCACCTGTCTTCATTGATGATGTAACTACTGATAGCAGCAGCAGAACGACTTCTTAAGTATACAGTACCATCATATCTACTCAAGTTCTACCAAATGCCTTCAAACTCACTGGATGGCATTTAATCCTGAAGCAAGACAATAATTCCAAACATACTGCTAAAGCAATAAAAAAAAATTTCAATGCAAAAAACTGACTTGACGGGTCAAGTCATTCACCCAATCTGAATCCAGTTGAACATGTGTTTCATATGATTAAGATAAAAAATTAAGGCAACAAGCGCCTGGAATAAGCAAGAGCTGAAGATGGTTGCAGTACAGGCCTGGCAAAGCATCACAAGAGAATATGCTCAGCACCTCTATGGGTCACAGACTTCAGGCAGCTATTGCATACAAATGATATGTGACAATGTACTAAACATGACTACTTTCATTTACATAACATTAACATGTCCAAAACTTTATGGTGCCCTAAAATAGGGGGGGTATGTATAAACAGCTGTAATCATACAGTAAGCAACTATATCTATGCACACAAAATTCATTTTAGCTTGAGAAAAAAAATTAGTGGTCTAACTTATTTTAAGTGTGATGTATTGCACACTTAAAATAACTGTCTATTTGCACACATGGATTTTCACTTTCTCTTCTCAAGCATACACAAACATGCTCCCACTTACATGCGGACATACAAGTCTCTCTTTGTGTCTATCACTCCTTTGCGCATAATCTCTCTGTCCGACACACAAACATATGCAGGCGTTCACACATGAGCTCAATGAACACAAACAGGCCGTTCATCACTGTTGTGAAGACGCAGCCTTACTCACGTCCCCCGGGGATGTCTTAATTAGATCATTCTCGGGGAAACATGGTGCTGTAACGATCCATGTTCTGTTAATTATTTACTGCAGACACAAAGGCTGGAATATTCATAAGCAGATTAAAGTGTCTCAGACAAACTAGGAGAAACACCACCTTCACACCAAATGAGGAGTAGCATTACATTTACATTAGAGGCATTTAGCAGATGTTCTTATCCAGACCGACTTACACAACGTTTTACATAGCATTTATACAGCTGGATATATACTGAAGCAATGCAGGTTAAGTACCTTGCTCAAGGGTACAACGGCAGTGTCCTACCCAGGAATTGAACCTATGACCTTTCGGTTACAAGCCCACTTGTATTTTAAAGGACCCCCTTGAAAATGAGATGCTACATCTCAAGGGGCTATCCTTTCAATAAATTCAAGTACTTCCTACACAGAGTACTGTTAGCCTGATGCCATGATGTGCCTGTGCGCGAGAGTAAACTTTAGCAAACACAAGCACATATGCTCAACACTCCTGTAATTCCTTCCCAGCTTTAAAAAGTCACTCGGCAAAATCTTATAAATGAATGTATGTCTCATGTAGCCTATATCAAGCAAGAGAATTCCAATAAAATTAATTATTTAATAGGCTACTACACAATACATTACAATATAACATTACTTTATTCATCCCTCTTGGGGAAATTTCATATTAAATTCCTCAGAGCAAACAAAAGGAATGTTAACAGGGCTTCTAAGTTGACAGTCATCTTCTAAATAGGCTTAAGAATATACAGTAATAATCAACTCAGCAATGTTTCAGTTTGAAATACCCAATCATAGTAAGGGTTCTACTCCACGTCTGCATTATGATCTGAACAGAAGTATTTATGAGACCACTATATGAAAGCCAATGCATAACACTAAAGACAAATTTTATCACTGGGTGTAATGGTGCGAGAGGAACTTGTGTAACCCTTACTATCGCGTTAGCACGACTCTTAACTCCAGAAAGCAAGTGCAATAAACGATCTTCTGGGCAGTAGAAACACAGCATTGTATCACATACAGTATCCTGCAAGGAAAGCCATATTGCTGTTTACGTTGATGATGGCCCATAGGAAACACTTCCCTTTTTGGATAAAATAAAAAACATTTGCTGCCGTGGACAGATGTGAATACTGGGCTGTAGAAAAAACTCTCTTAAGATCCAAACCCTAACTCCTTTCTATTGTTACAAAGCTCTCTGTGCCAGGAAGAAATAAAAGTACCTTAGACACATTTTCTGTCAATTTGAACACTAAATTCTCTGCATCAACTAATGTGTCCACGCCTGAGCAAGTAAATGTTACATGACAAAAGAAAATTGCCTGTCCCTTACTTGCCTTCACTCAGCTTTCTCAAGATCCGTGTACACTACTGTTAATGCAGACAGAATGCACAAACTCTCTCTCCATATACACAACATAACATGAGCCAACATCTCGACAGCACTGGTGATGGACACTGCGGCACTCCCTCTAATGAGCTGGTCATTAGCCAGCCCAACTAATGAGCATCCACAAGAAGTGTTGACCTCTGACCTGGCATTTAACAGGGGAAGGTCAGTTTATTGTGGTGGAAGCTGTGGGCTGGCAGGTCCGCTGTCAAACCCACCGGCAAAGGGATGAAAGACAGCGTTTCCCAGCAGCCTGTAACTAACTAAACCCATTTACCGTCCACAGGGCCAGGGGGAGGGGCTGTGACAGTGTTCTTCAGGGGGGAGTTGTGACACATGATGTCAGCCTGCAGTGTGCATGACCCATCTGCTGCTGCTCCCTCACAGCTGCCCTCCAGACACAACCATCCTTTTTTCACTGAGCATTTTATTGCATTGATTCTTCAAGCCCAGAATAGTTCAGATCAGAGCAGAGGCAAGCACACATACTCACATTTCCCTAAACATGGAGAATGAGAGGAGAAATATTGACAGCAGTCATAATAAACATGTAGTGAAACCTATACCCATTGTTAAACGTAAAGCCCAAATCTTGGCATGTCCAATGCCACAGACCATCTTTGCAAGTCTTCAACATCACCAAATTACGCAGATAAATCGCCCTTGCTACTTGACACCGTGCCAGTATAAGACATGAAAAGCATCCTAATACGAAACAAAACTTGCATGGAGGACAGAGATCGTTTCCAAACCTATTGGGTGGTACACCAATGAGTGAATGGGGGACTGCTGCAAAGTGCCCTGGGAAGTATCTCTCAGCAGGTGCATCACACAACAGCACTGGCCGTGTGTTCCAAGGCAGGAATCAAATAAAGCCCAGAATAGCACCTACTCTATGGCAGGGATGAGGAGCCTCCCCATGAATTTCAATGAGGTTATTATTCACAATGCTGAGCTATACCATTTGAGAATGGCCTCTCACTTCCTATAAAGCTGCAGCCTGGCAGAGATACGATCATGTGACAGGAAGCAGGTGAGAGAACTGTCAAGCTAAGCATTAGAAATGGTGTATGCTGAATCCTGCTTATTAACTTACTGTAAAATATGCATGGGCCAACATGAGCAGTGATGATGGGCAGTTAGAAACTGAGAGAGAAAGGTGAGAGGAGAGTGGGGTCTATGACGTGTGCACTGGAGCAATACTGGGGCTGCCTTTCCCTGACAACAGCATGGCATAGTTACGTGAGCATGTGCACATGCACACACACATACACACACACAATCACGCATGCACATACACACACGCACGCACACACACACACACATGCAAGCACGTACGCATGCACACATACATACACACACACACACACGCACGCACACACAATCACGCACACACACACACACACGCACACACAATCACGCACACACATACACACACACGAATGCACACACAAACACACACATGCAAGCACGTACGCATGCACACATACATACACACACACATGCACACACAATCACGTATGCACACATACACACACACAATCACGCACACTCATACACACACACGAATGCACACACAAACACACACATGCAAGCACGTACGCATGCACACATACATACACACACGCACGCGCATGCATGAACGCACGCACACATACATTTCAATGTGGTTCTATATTTACATTAACCTTATGAAACACATTCAATTTTTATTATATTATTATATTATTTATTATTATTACAGGATCATGTAAATGTGCTGTAAATGGGCATGCAAAGCAAAATGACAAAATGCACTCACACACCGACAAAGCAAGGGTTAGGCGTGTGTGTGTGCGTGCCTGTGTGTGTGCGTGCACGAGTATGTGTTTGTATGCGTGTGTTACTGACAGAACTACCCATCTGTTGTTACCATAAAGATGCTGTAATTCTCACCAGTGGTATTATTAGTAGTTGGAAAAATGTCTTCCATAGCAATATAAATGGCTAGGCTCAGTTTTACACAGCTTTCCACTGGGCAACACTAATACTTCCACAGTAGAGGCCATTAATTCAAAACACTTCAGTTCAGAAGGATGGTGATTTAAAGAGCAGCTGCTGATGCCATTCTATCGTGGTGTATGTGAAGGGGTGCAGTTAAACATGCATATACTGGATGTGTGAGAGAGAGAGAGAGAGAGAGAGAGAGAGGGATTCTCCATCTGCAGCACATGGAGGAGCAACCTGGTGATTGTTACTGGCAGGATTACTCTACACCTGACACAAAAGCTTGCACTGGACTTCATGCAGAACTCCTATAGCCAGCTGGTTAAAAGAGAGCACATGGACCTACTGGCTGCAGCAGAGGTGGGAATCCCTCTAAACTGAAAGCATGTACTACCAGTATAGATCTAACCTAGTTTTGGATGCTATAATGGACAGCACAACCTGTCATTAGGAATTGGAGGTCCTCACAACTCAGTTTCTGCAGCTGACCCCTCCCACAAGGGATATGTCACCTTCACAACCACTGGGAACAGTGAGATATGACAGGGTGATGAATCACCAAACTGAATAAAAACTGAACAAAATTGCCTCCTCTGACTCTTCAGCTGAAGGTCAGCCATTTTTCTGTCACTATGTCTCATTAGTAAATTGAAATGGTCAATGGTTTTAGTGGATAACAGGTAGCTATTCCGGTTGTTTTGTTTCCTCATGTTGCTTCTCATTCTAAGTCCATAGATATATCAAGAGAAGGAGGTAAAGACTGAAATGTTTTTTATGCAAGAGAATAACTTACAACATGAGTTTAGTTATTTGTTTACACATCACTATCATACTAGCATTCCAGGCTAAAAGTTAAACTTACTGTAAGATATTTAGACTATAAAAACCATTATATTACCAGAGGTTTCCAGCCTGACCGACTATGCTCTTTGATTATGAAAGAAGGCCCTAGATGTGTATGGTATATTTAAGGACCCTAACAGACCAAAAGGTTATTTCATGTTGAGTGGCATTTTTTTCATTCAGTTAATAAAGGAGATCCATGGGCACACCAAGGACTGTTCATGGACTGCAGGTGGTTGAGCGATGCACTCTGACCTAGGGCTGATGGGATGATGCGTGAGTGAACAATGCACTTTGAGTCAGACCTGATGGATTGATGCCTGATTGAAGGATGCACTTTGAGTCAGGCCTGATGGATTGATGCCTGATTGAGCGATGCACTTTGAGTCAGGCCTGATGGATTGATGCCTGACTGAGTGATGTACACCAAACGCTGTTCCATCAGACCTGCTTCAGAACCACTGATCTCTGCATTACACAACAAAGAGATCACTGACTCTGAACCCCCGCTGATAGAAAATTCACAAAATGTCAGGTCTGTTGGAGTGATGAACCTTGAAGCAAGCTTGATGGAATAAATCCCAATCCCCATTGAACTGGTCCTTATGGAGATATGCCCAGGTGATGCAATACAAGATGAGGCGAAGCAATAAGTGATAAAATGACAGGCGTATCTGTCTCAAAGCAAGCACCTCATACATACCCAATTTTTGCAAACACAGCAGTATTTTGTCTCTATGGGAAATGTTGATGAACATACTTTTCCCTGTGTCCAGCCGGCCAGTGCAGTTTGCCCACAAGGTCATATAGAGACCTGCCCCACCTGGCAAAAATGACACTGTTCCCACAGCAACTGCAAACGGGTCAATTTGCTCAAGGAAACAAGTCATTACACCCACACAACTCAGTATGCTGTGACTCACCACCAGGCACAAATCCCTGGCAAATCATACACTGCAAAACACAGAGGTAATCATCAACAACAGTGCTAACAACCGACTGTGGAGCACAGTCATTTTCTACAGCCACTCATCACTAACCCATCATCACTCTATATACATCATATTGGAAAATACTGAGTATCAGTTACAAAGAGAATTTTCACCGAATGTGACTACTAAAATAGCTTTTTCTTAGACCGACCATCCACATACATCGTTTAAAAAAAAAAAAGGATTTAGAATGAAATTGAATCAATGATGAGCCATGAGTTTAATTCTATAGAGGGATTTCCACAGGTCCAGGTAGCAGAAGCTTGTGAACAAGAAGTAGTTCTCCTACAATAGAAATCAATAACTGGAGTTTTAAAAACAGTTAAACAAGTTTGGCAAAGCAACACTTAGGATAGCCTAATTCATTGGCCAGCACAAATTGAATCTACAGAACAAGAGCAGAGAGTCAGGGAATTATGAATAAATTAAATGCGCTCCTTGACACCAACAATAACTCCATATGCTCATTCAAATGTGTCGTTAGAGGCAGGGTAGTCATACCTGACACTGGAGAGCAACTGCTGAGCTGTTTGGCTGATTGTAAAGCTAGAACTCCATCCTGGACCACCGGGAATGAGAATGGGGGTGGGGGTGGGGTTGGAGAGTGAGAACAAAGCTCCTCTGCATCTGTCCCACAGCCCTCATGGCAGGTATTATACACACACCCCCAGATGAGGAAACAGAATTATTAGGAAAATTCTGCAAAGAACAGTTTTTGTGAAACAAAGGCAGAACCCATTCTTGCATGATGATCCTCAAGCTTTTATCTTGTCTTCATTTCTAAATCACCCCACAGGGTAAAACATACCTTGACAAGAAACTCAAAAGCTCTCCAGCTCTCCACTTTACGAGGGGTACGTGAGAGCTGTCGTATTGGCTTGGCCGCCGATTTCCAAGGTTTGTCATGTGAGTAAAAGGAGGCCGACGCCACGCGGCGAACAGCACAAAGCCGCGCTCCGTGCCGTGTGGCAGAACCAGAGCCTGTGCTGGGCCTGTGCGAGGGTGCGCTCGTCTCAGGGCACGGCCTCTTGCACACAGGACACATCAGCCCTCTCTGCGGATTTGGCTGGCTTCAACGTGGGGCCGCTACCGTAGGATTCAAGGCTTATATAGACTGTTTCTGGACTCAGTGTGTTTGTTCAGAAAGCAATGGGATTAAAAGATCTTGTGCAGACTGCTATAGGGCTCAACGGGTTTACATAGATTGCTGGGAGACCCAAAGAGCTTTTACAGCCTGCCGTAGGATTCAGAGTTTGTATGGGCGCTAATAGCTTGCATATAGATGGCTATTAGAGGAGTACGTGCTGTACTGTAACTGCAATTGAACTGAGAAATATTGTTTCAACTATCACTGAAGGTCTGATTGAAGCAGCTTCTGCAGTACAAAAAAAAAAAAAAATATGACCTAATTTACTTTTTTATATTTTCTCTATTTTGTTTCTGTTTCTTTTCAGTTTATTCAAGGAAATAAACTGTTATCACAATAGTTTTGTGATTATTATTGGAAATATAGAGTAGCAGTGAGCAATTTGCATTTGTACCTTTTCAACCAAAGAAAACATCTGTAGCTGTAACTGTATTTGAATAGAAATCAGGAAGTAAGCATAGCGTGAAGAAGTCACATAAACAGCAGTAAATGTACTTTAGTCTAGAAAACTGGCAGTTTTTGTTGCTCACATAATTTCCAGTTTGCGTTCCATCCACCTCTGAGTTTCTATCTGAATATGAATACAGACACATTTGGTTTTTTAGGCATGGTTTTGAACATCACTAATATGCAATCTGATATGAAATGCAAAGAGTTTAGATAACGGATCAAAATATGCCATTGGTGCTGAATCCATGCGCTTTCATGGCACACAAAAGAGACAATTACCTCTCAAAGCAACTGCATGAAGAGTGGACATCAGCCACAAACAATTGGCACAAAATGAACTTAGATCATTTAATCAGCACTGCACACAACCGCTTGTCTTTTCTCTATATCTGGGAAAAATGCTTCTGTAACTGATGTGCACAAGAGTTACATAAAAAGCTCCCTTGTAGCACACTTTCTGATATTTTCCCCACAGAAAGCTTCCTGTAGGGCAGCTTAATACAGCTGATGCTAAGATATTTCAAGTGTTTTTAAAAAATATATATACTTTGCCCACTAAGCTTCCTCTCTACTGGAAGAGAGTTCCTGCTGAAGGCAGGAACAATCTGATGCGTTTTTCTGCACTGCAGTTACACACAAACCATTCCGAGCAAAAGGCAGGTCCCTTTCTTCCCCTGGACATACACGATAACATCCCAGCTCACAGATAACATATTTACTATGAAAATGATAAAGATACACTACTTCAGACTGTACATGTGCAAATACTGTAGCACACCGCAAATCAGCCACTCTCAATAATATGACATACGCTGGTACACTGATGTCAACTCAGAAACCCCCCAAGTATTAATGTCAGTAATAACTCCCATCTCTTTGTTGTTGGAGGCTATTCTAACGGGGAAACATGCCAGGAAGATTTGATGGTAGTTAAGCAGCTCTGGTATAGATGCACTGCAACCATGTCTCTGCAAATCATAGGGTCCAGAGTCACATGACTGGGGGAAGGGCAGGGGAGCAGTCGGATGAGTGAAATGGCAGAGATGTCGTCTAGTGGGCTAGGAATGTGTCTACAAGGCGAGTGATGGGGTCAATAATGGGATGAGGAAATGGAAAAGGGGCATTCCGAGAGACGTGAAAGTATGTCTACCGGTTCAGTGAGTAGGGGAAGGAGCAGTCCAAGAATGAAGGGAGGTCTATAGTACAATGGACAGGGGACAAGGGACAGAGCATTCGGTCAAACACCAGAAAAAATAAAATAACCAGAAAAGCCAACCAGCAATATGTTATCGGGAATGTTCTCCATCTGCCAGGAGGCATGACTGTGTTTCCAGGCAACAGCCCATGCTATTTTCAACACTATTTTCAAATGGTTCAGTGGCTCTGATTGTTCAGCATGACTCAACATTGTTATTAGTTGAAGCCATTCCGAATGCTTTTTTCTGCCTCAATTCTGCTTTTGTACCTGTCCTGACAGATAGGTGGTTTCCTTGTATTGCTGAGGCTTGTCACTGTGTTCACGCTGGCTTCATTACAGACAACCAAATCCAGTGGACATTGGGCAAGGGGGAGGCTGCAAAATGGAATAACAAGTATGGAGTGTTGGGGAAAGCAGGAGCAAGCTGAGGAACATGGTGCTGGAAGGAGAAGGGGGATGGAGCTCTCTGAAAAGAGGACAGGAAGAACAGGAAGAGAATATATCATGAGGAGAGCAGGGGAAGAAAAAGAATTGTGCAATAACAATATTGAGGGTGTGCCCTCCCCCACTCCTTTCCTATCATTAATGGCCAACAGGGAAAACAGTCACCCCCTCCCCCCACCAAGGAAGCATTATTAATGTAGGGGTCACTGGGAGTTACAAGATAAACAGGCTCCGCCCCTTCACAGCCCCAAGTGTTTGAGATATCTATACTTTCCATCTCCACTGTGACATCATGATGCTTTCCCAAGATCATGGCCCATCTGCATGTTGACATGATTACACTGTCCATCTGCAGACAGAATTCACACTTCTCCAGTCCTTTTTTTTTCTTACACCTACATAGATGTTGTTTTAGGAACTTGCAACCATCAAAGAAAAGTATTTACAAATGTTCCTCATGGAACTTCACATATATTTCAACCACACACACTCCCTGGAATCATGCAGCTTGTAGGACCAACCTGCTGCTTCATCGTTTAGGGGATACAACGGCTCACTTTGACTCACACACCAAGCAAGTAACAAGAGGCCGATAACGGGACTGCTTTCCATCAGCACCATGGATAGCCGACCTGCCCGGGTAGGAGGTTGAACATCCACATAAACGGCTGGTCTGAACAATAGCTAAGATCACGGACGTTCACAGAAGACAAAATGAATTGTAGAAATAAGGGTCGCAGACATTCACTGTTTCCTTGACGTGGTTTCTGTACGAAAAAACATCTTTTCTATCTATTGTTTCTGTCATCAGTGATCCATCATGACCCAGTCGCACGGCCCTCGGCACAACCTCCACTACGAACCTGTCTGCTTGATGAATTCACTCTCCAACATGCTCAATTCAGATCTAAATAATCAGGTCAACACACTGGTTGAATTAGCCACGGAGGACGGGAGTAAAGCGACCCCCTTTCTTGTTCATTATCGAAGGACAACGAAAAGAGAGGGACAGTGACAAGACTCCACCATAAGCTTTCGCCACTTGTCTTGATATCGTACCTCAGTCAGGGATAGTCAGAACCACGCAGCAGGCGCCGAAAGAAGAAAAAACAACGATCTTACCTTTAAAAACATTAGAATGGTACCAGATCGCATCTGCGGTGGTGTTGTCTCGTAGAAGCCCTGCTCTGAGGCATCTGTGAAGGTGGCACGTGATCCAGAAACGGCAGCCTCCAGTGGTGATTGATACAGTTTCAACAGAGTGAAAAGTAACGCGGAGCAATGCTCTCCAATGTAGTTTCTTGTTACTTTCCGTATCACCAAAAACTTCAACAGAATGAAATTTGAAGTCTTCAATTTGCAATAATCCAAACACAAACGGTCGTTTAGAAGTGGCAAACTATCACTATTTTTAATATTATTATTGTTATTATTTACAAAAAATAAAAAATAAAAAACGTATGAACGCGTTGTCTCAGTAATTTGCCTCTGCTAGTAGACAGTTGTGAAAGAGAATGCCGTTTTGGATGTAACTTTTAAAAACTCCCACCAGTCTAAAATTATATAACAATCCTCCGCTTTCTGGCGTCCCTTTCCATGCTATATCTTCATTCGAGAGTTTAAAAAAGGAAATCTTCCTCACATGTTTTCTTGGGGTATCAGGTGCTGCTTTATACCGTAGGTTCGAAACTTGCAGTTCTACTCCACTCTATACATGTAGGTGACTGGTCTTCTGAGTTAACCTAAAATTAGAAGCGTTAACAGGTGAAAATCTTCAAGTGTGGCTCCAAAAGAATGCGCCAAACCCCCCAAATATTGGGTCATCTATGGAGCTTTTGTATAAACAATGCTGTCATCTTTTGAGTGTTTTAAAAAATTATCAGGCATTGCCTCAACTGCTTTCGACCGAAAAACAAAAACCTGTCCCTGCATGAACGCGCATATCAAAACGAAGTGCACTTTTTCCTTGCAGCCCTTTCTCCCCACAACAGTGAAAAAATCACGGCAGCTTCATATCACAAAGAGGTCTGTCACCATTGTCTGGGAGTCCAAATTCCCCCCACCTCAAGGATCCTTGGAAAACAAGCGGAGAGATGTAAAGGTTTCCCCTCTTTGCATTCACTGGCCGATCCCAATGTCTGGACTCGGACGCCGGAGGCTGCTGTCCGTGTGCCCTGCTCTAGTAGATAACCCGGATCCCCGAGCAGAGTGGTGCTGCTGCTGATCACACGGAATGAAGCCCCCCGCCCCCTAGGACACCGTGTCAGCGCTTTATTTCCTCACGCTCGCGGAATGAAGATCATTTGACAGTCACTGTAATTTTCGAGGGGAAATAGCGTCTCTGAATCATTGAGTGAATGCTCAAGTTTGGCATTACTGAAAGCGAAAAAGAACATAATTTTGTGAGAACATTACCCTAATTAATTTTAATATTTTATATTACATGTGCAATTATCGAGTAGCCGAGTTTCAAATGTTGTCGCAAACGAAATCGACCTTCCATTGAAGCCGCGGTTGTCCAGAGATTTCATTGTTATATTATAATAGTAGCCTAGTATTAAGATATACAAGTTCAACCCACGTAAGCGACACGTCTACGTTTATTGAAATAGACGGATAATCAAATGGATTATCGTTCGTTTTTGGACACTTATTTAAGCACGTTTTCTAGCCTATATGTGCTTTTCCCATGTGGCTTCAATAATAAAACACAGCATAAACGTTCTAAAACCATCGACTCAAATAGCTGTAGGAATAGGGCATTCCGTTTTCGCCGACCTGACTACAACTGTCGTATCGATACAATCAGCACTAGCACCAGGCAGCGATTAAGTAGCTACTTCCAAGCGCGAGCGGATGGTCACAGTTTTGTAAGTGCACGTTATATAGATGCGACTAAAATGCATATATAGGCTACACAATCGTGAATATTAACTCATTAAAGAAATTGTAATTTCCCCCTAATAGTAGTTATCACTTGTTCTTGTCATTTGTGTTTGACTTTGTCAAAGGGCCAGCTTGGGGACAAGAACACAAATGGTGGCAGTAGGCAGAAGATGGTGGAGACTGCTGGGAAGATGAAGAGGTCTCTGGGGAGGCGGGATGGAGGCAATGCAACAGTGAAGACAAAGCAGAGCACCAAGGTCTGACCAGAAATACAAATAAATAAATAATGCAAGGAATGGCCCTCCTTGAAAAAATATGAGTGGTAATTTGAGGGATCCGCGTTTATGAGTAGAAAGAACACTGAAAGCATTTTACATTTTATGATAAAGCCTGCCTTTGCATGATGAAGTTATATTTACTATGCCAGCAAAACCATAAGAATGGGACTGAACTGAACGAACTCAAGCAGGCTCTAGTTTCAGTTTTCATTATTCTAGCCAGAGGACAGCATCTCAGAAAGCCTACATTGTATTTCAGGATTTGTCTGAACAGTAAAGACATCATGCAGAAGACAACATAGGTTAGCCTGTTTTCTCCACAAAGCCACACATGTTCTAATGCTAAAGCAATGTGTTAAACATAATATAATGCTTAACCAAAACGTCCCTAAAGACATCCCAAGTTGTAATAACCAGGGACTACAATCAACAATAACACAACTGCCACTAATCAGAAAGAGTAAATCTACGGAACAAAAAAAAAAAAAAAAAAAAAGAATCTTATTACAAAAATAAGACAAAAAAATACAGAATGCTTTATCATGTGTAGCTTAACAGGATGGTCAGGCAGAAAACAAGCCTGAGCTAGGCTACTCCTTATTTAAAACAAAAAAAAATACTAAACCACCCTACCAGGCCAAAGCCAAAAGAGTGAGTCTTCCAGCAAATACTCTCCCTACCCTGGCCTAACTAACTAAAAAGGTTATAAAAAAAGAAAGAAAAGAACGGTCTGATCCCCTAAAACCTACAACAGAAGAGTACCAACACAAAACTTGAGCTGAAAGCAAAGCGTGGCAAAACATGGTAGCTGCAAATTCTAAAATCGCAAGGGAAAAAAAAATGGAGTCTTAAAAGGAGTCTTAAAGGGGAGTCAAAAGGAGTCTCTAGAACTACAGGGTTCTCTGGCTTTTATTCACTTCGGCCCTCAGGTGAACACAGGTGAGCATCATCAGCAATCAAGTACTCAGTTCCTCAATCAGCTCCACCTGCAGGACCCCAGACACAGGCAAGCAGAGACTCCACAGAACAAGAACATGTAACAATAACAACAGAAATTCAGCTTATGGTACATCAACAGTGATTAAGCGTTTAACAGCAGCCCTTATTGCATGAATGCTACTTGTGTCTTTCGTATGGTATGTCTATGCGTCCCAGACTTGTTTCTCACACTGTGTCATCTCTCAGAACTGTCTTTCTGCCTCTCTTCTGCCTGAATATCTCTCCCCCCCCTGTGTTCTTCCTGGTGCATTTCTTCCTGCACACCCCTCGCTCCACCCCCACGCGGAGAGTGCAGCTAAGAAAAGAGTCTGAGGAAACTGAAAACTGGATTTTTATAGTATCAATTATTAAAACGTCCAAATATTAAAGGAGGCTGAGATTTCACTGCATTGTGGCAACAAGGCCTTGAAATATGCATAAGCACAAAAAGGCACATCTTTTATCTCTTCTTGTTCTTCTTCTTCTTCTCTTTTCAGTTCTTTATTTATTATTGGCCGAGTGAGAGTGGCAACAAGAAGGTTAAGACACTACAGTGATGTGCCTGGAGCACATTGGCATCATGATTGTTCAATATGCACCTCTGTGTGTCTGGGAATATATGCTGCATGCTGTGAAGGTCACTGCATGCAATGAAAAAGCAACTGTTCAGATCATATGAAAGACAAATATTGGAAACAAACTAAAAATGGTTAACTTAAATGAATACCTCCTACCTGACCCTTTCAAATGAAAGAAAGAGAGAGAGCACAAGAAACTACCTGACAGCACTCAAACACAAAGAGGGAACCTTTTGCAGTCATCATCAGAAAGAGGACACACAGTACACAAAGCCAGCCCAGCAACTCACATGGAATACACAATGCTCACAAATCAATGAAAATTAAATGAAAAATGTTTTCCTGTCACTCCACTTGACGGTGTGAATCCTGATTTAGTGAGTTTGTAATTTCTTGTGGTGATTTCCAATGAAGTCAGTGCAGTGATACAGCAGTTGATAGAGGGATAGAAATAGGAAGGAGGACTGATATGGGGGAAGGGTTTGTTTCTTAGAGCTCGTCAGTTCCAGCCCCACCCTGGCTTGGCGGAGCTGAGGATGATGGGAAGGAAAGGCATTAAGCACAATGACTGAATGTTCTGGGCTGGTGAATGTCAGTGTAAGCCTCAGGCACTGTATGTCTGTGTTGCTTTCTCTGTATGTACCCCCATACACACACCCGTCCACCCACCCACACACGCACACAAACCTTCACACACACACACACGCACACACGCACACGAACCCACACACACGCACACACACGTGCACACTCATACACACACACCCACACACACAAACCCACACACACATATGCACACCCATACACACACACAAACACACACCCGCACACACGCATCCACCCACATACTCACACACACAAACCCGCACACACACACACACACACACAACCCCCCCCCACACACACATGCACACACACACAACCCCCCCACACACACAGACATACACAGATGCACATGCACACACACAAACACACATACACACACATATAGACATGTAGGTATCCATACACATATAGCTATAACACTCCAAATATAGCATTTTCTAAAACACTATCTGCCTTCCCCTTCCTTTCTCTGCTTGTCTGTTTCTCCATCTGTCTCTCTCTCTCTCTCTCTCTCTGTCTATCTCTCACTCCCTCCTCTCCCTCACGTCCTGCCTCTTTTATTCCAGGCTCTTTGTATTTCTGACGCATTAGTGGAGTAGCCATCAGGGTTCTGCGTGTCGGAGACCCAGGGGCTGGCAGTAAAACCCGGCACATTGTCACTCTGGAAAAGGTATAAATCCTGCCGGCCGCCTCTAGCGACTCCCGTCATTTCATTAGCTGTGCTGCTTCCTGTCCAAACCAGCAGCTGCTCCTGCCGTAACCCCGACAGCCTCCACCTTCCTCTCCCTCCCCCTTCAGATCCCTCACTGTCCAAAACCCCCACCATTATGGCCACAGGCATCGCGCTAACCTTTCCCACAAACAAGGCAGCATCATTGCTTCTGGTTTGAGACAATGCAAGACAATCACTTACGGTTATTCGCACACCAAAAAAAGAAAAAAAAGAAGAAAGAAAGTAAACTGGCTAAAGCAGCTTGTTTATCTCGAACAAGAGTTTATCTTCTGCTGTGTACAAGCTGTGCATTTCTTTTACCATCTTGAAATCTATACAATGCCTATCGGTGGTGATTATTATTTCCCATAAGAACATACTTCTCATTTAAAGGGACATGCCCAACCATAACCTCTCACAGGCCAGGTACCAATCATGCTAGTTTAAATGTGTATGTGCAGATGAGTGTGCACATGCCTATAACCCACAGAAACAATAGTGTGGGAGCAGCTGTTTCATCTGGCTATGGTCTAAAAAGCACTTCAGACAGCTCATGGGGTTTTCAGTGTTAGGAGGTGATCAGCAGTCATGTATAGTGAAAAAATATTTTTGTCTTCTTTGTCACGTTGGAATGTTTTTTTTTTTTAAGTTTCACAAATATCACAGCTGTATCATCTCTACACTATAAGCAGATGACACATTTATTCTCATAATCTCATTAATACCCATTGTTTCCAATAATGAAAAAGAAAAAAAAAAAACATAAAAAAATGTTGCTGTTTATTGGACATAGAAACACACAAGCAGATAATTTTTTTCTTATTTTAAGTATCAGAAAAAACAGGCATCACTGACTTGTACTGTATGTCTACACAGCTATCCTGGGAGAAAGATTTCACATTATAAATCATCATTGGTCACTTTTTTCACCATTTCTTCTAGGTGTCATCCTAAGGACTTTCCACAGACAGCTCTGAAATACAATACACTGTGCCTGTCAAATGGCAGATCACCTCATCCCCTGCATTTGGGGCATTCATTTTTTCAGAATACACTAGTATATGGGACCATTATACAATATCAGATGTTGTTGACTAATCAGTCCGGATGTTCATCCTCATGGGAAGCGTAATGCTATACTTTGCAACAGTTCTCCCTAGCTGCTACTTTCCTGATACTGTAATTCTGGATAGTTAATTATTTCAGAAGTCTCAATGGGTCTATTGCAGCACCGTTGCGGTCTAAGGGTATAAACCTGAGTTTTAAACTCCAGCTAAGCATGCCGCAGTTGACCCATCATGACTATAATACAGCCTCTCCTCTCCCTTCACTTATAAGGTAGTCTGAAACTGTGTTGCATTGTTGTCTCATGTACAATCATTCACAACGGACAGTTACAGAATGGTTCATTCACAGTTTAACAGAGTCTTCTTTCTGCACAAGCTATAGGAATGCATATGTACTAGTTAGGATAATGAGGACATCATTTGCACTGCCTAAATCACCAACAGAAACAGATCTAGTATGAACATCTTTTTTGTGGCCAAGTCACAGTTTAACAGAAACTTGTACCTCACAGAATTATCTCTAACTTAGTGAAAGTGCCCTTCTGGTCCAAGCCCCCAAATCTAGCAGAGATTAAATAGGCAATAAAACTCACTTAGTCTGGCTGAATTGCCATTGATAATGTCCATGGTCAATTAGGATCAATTAGAGACTGGCAGATGTCGAAAAAGTACCTGACCAGAGGGCTAAAGAAACAATCGAATTTCATCAACAAACGTAATCCAATTAGGCCAGACAGAGCATGAGTGGTCATGTGCCAGTGCTTTTAAAAGCAGGAAGAGAATGGGATGACCACATCCAGGCAGAGTCATAGGAGGAAGAAACCCCAGAAGGATAAGTAAAGATAAGAAGGCAGAAGATCACCTGCTCAGAGAAAGTTCAGAGGAGGAAGGGAAGCCAAGGACATGAGACTACTCAACAGAAGCCTCAGTCTGCAGGACATGACGCTGATGTATCTTACCATGCTGGCGACTTTAGTGGTGATCTTAGTGGCGTCATATCAGGCGGGCAGCTCCTCTGGGGTAAAACTACCATACCACATTCCCCTGGACCCCAAAGGCGACCTGCAGCTGTCCTGGAACATCAGCTATGCCCTGCAGGAGCTCTACCTGGAGCTGCAGGTGAGGGACCTGCATGAGGGTCTCATTTTTGGCATGTCCGACCGCGGGGAGCTCTTCAACGCTGACCTGGTCGTCCTTTGGAATGATGGACACAAATCCTACTTTGGGGTAAGAGCTGGCTTGACCTCGATTTGCCTACACTTGACGTCTTACTGACACCTTTTCCCAAAGGAACACTTGCTGGTATACCCATGCCGCAATTCTTCATGTCTCACATCCAATCAGATGTGCTAAATTTCATATGCAAAAAGCTACCCAGTGAACGCTAAAAAAACATAGGAGAACTGCTGATGTCACTTGATCACTGTGAATTGATGGTTGAGCAATGGATGAGCACTAGACTCTTAGATATTGTGACTAACATGAGCCTTTATGTTTCTTAGCATTCTTGATGTTTGACATAGTGTAAGAATATGATATTTCATCATGGTCTTTACAGTTGACAGAATATTTAAGTGATTGTAATCATCAGTTCCATGCCCAGCATTGCATGAAAAACATTAATGAAACTCCGGAAGTCACCAGATGAGTACTGTACTGTTCAGCTGGGCTTGAAATTGGACTCTTCTGGTCCTATTATTTATGAGCTAATTTAGCTTATAAGACACTGAAGGATCTATTTTGAAACCACATTCTAATTTCTCAGGAAATGCCAATTGAGAAGATCCTATATCAATCATTACTGGCAATAGATACTCTCTCTCTCTCTATATATATATATATATATAATAAGAATAACCGAAGGTTGCAATGTTACATTTTTACTGCTATTACAAACTGAACCAAATCCTGTAAACATCGAGCTTTCATAAAGCTCTCCATACACCACCAACAATAACCAGATAAAGCCATTTATATATTACACTGCATGTATCTATTGTGGCTAGCTCCATCCAGGCTACCAGTCTGGGAGCTGCCGTGGAGGGTACTGCCTCCCTGCACCTGCCCAAGCAGTCTTTTTCTCTATGAGAAAGAAAACACCTAAGTCTCAAAATTTATTGAAAGATGTTTCCCAGCAACCATGGCTGTTTGAAGTAATATGCGACCATTAGAACTAGAGTTTTTAAAAATGCTGAATAAATTCCACCTTCACAAATGGGTTTAATACCCTATTTAAACTGGCATAAAATTTGATTTAAATATTATAGAAATATAACATTAATATATTAATATAATATTAACATAACACAGAATTATTTTTTAGCATCTGAGGTGTGGTGACCATAAATAAATAAATAAGCACGGCACATTGTGAAATATGAGCACAGTAAATGCACAAACTCTACGAACGTAAGGAGGATCTGCTGTCCAGAATAGGGCCATGGCAATGCTTCCTCTTAACCAAACGCATACCACATTTCCTACCTGAATTAGTTTAATCCAAAGACACACTTTTGAATAGAAAACCATGTTTCTCTGGCACAAGGTGAAATAATGAGAATGGATGACTGTGAAGCGATGGGTGGGGGAACATAATAATTAAAAAGGCAATAAAATCCAAATGCTATAAACAAAAATCAATGATCACAAACAAAAATACAATGAGTATATCTGTTGCAAAAAATAAAAATAAAAATACTCAGAAAAGGTTGGCCCACCTTAATTCTTTGATGATGTTTCGGGGATTTTCAAATTCATCACGCTGTAAAAAAAGAAAATGTTTATAAATGTTCGTAGAAATGCACAGAATTTCAAAACACTGTCAAAGTCATGAAGAATAATAGCAATATCCCATTATTTAATGTCCATCCCATAAAATAACAGGATCTATACAGTCTTTTACTCTTCATTAAATGTTTTTTCACTGGCAAAATTGCTGCCAGTCTTTTTATAGTTTTTTTACAGTAATATCTATTTGATCTATGACTTAAACATCCAAGGAGGAGTCTGTTTCATTCTGAGGGGGATAATTTTATATTGTGGTTCCTTCTTATCAGGAAAGGATAATAAAACTGAAAAATATCACCACTGATAATTTAAAAAATAACACCATTGGTAAATATATATGTGCACTAATGAAAAATGTGATATGCAATGACGTCATTGGATTCTTTCTTAAGATCATGCCAAAAATGAAGTAAGGTGCCCTAATATCAGGAGGAGTCGCTTGTCCACCAAGATAGCTAGCTAGTTTTTTTAAAAAAAGTTTCTATTGTTAACCTATATTGTAAGCAAGGGGTAAGATTGAATGCATCCTCTGCTGCCATATCATTTTGGGACAAAGTTTCTTATATTTCCTGTTGAGGACTGAATATATTTAACTGACGGGCATGATCCCACTCACCCTGTGCACACACACAAGCTCTGTGTTCATGCTGATTCCGCACAAGATCACAGGCTCCCTGTCCCACTCCGTGAAAAAGGAGAAAAAAGTCGCAAGCCAAAACAGAAGGCAGTCACGTCAAAGTCTTTTTTTTCCTGGTGAATATTTAACCGCTTGCCCTGGGGTGTTTAAACATGCATTATGCATCTGTTTTTACTCCTGACCATTTGGTACTCCTCTCTTGAAATGAATCTTGAATGGTTTGGCGCTCTGTGTACCCAGGAGAAAATCTGAGAGGGAACAAACAAAGCCCTTTAAAAGCCTGGGATTTCCCCCGTCAGAACTACAGCATGTGCCCCCCCGGAGAACCAGCCTGAAGAGACAAACAGAAACTGATTAATCTAGACAAACTGTCTCTTCTCTCAGTCTGAGAATTAAAAAATTGTGTCCTATGAATCTATACACTTAGTCCTGAGCTATTACAACAGTCTGGAAAGTGTTCTGTAATACTATTTACAAACACTGATGCAGCAGCACCGTAATGATTACAAGAGACAGACTCAACTGTTGCACTGACTCAAGGGACTCTCCACCTGGGAAATGATATCTGAGTAGCTACATCAGCGCCAAGCATTCCTACACAAAACATTTAGCTCAATGCAATCAATTTACCAAATAAACCGCTAATAAAATCAGTTAAAATAATGATTTGTGAATGATCTTCTGGCAGTCAGAGCACTGGTAATCAGTGGATTACCCTCCTCGCTCTAAACCGCAATACTGGGTGGTTTCACACAGTTTCACTAACCCTGATGAAGCAATTTATAATGTCATTCAATGGGATATAATGCATTGGCATACAGTGAAAACACACAGATATTGCTTAAAGTAGAATACTGACATGATTTCTTTTTTTAAGCAGCTGTGGCAATAAGGAAACTACCTTGAGGATGTTGAGAATGAAATGCCATAAGTGATTCCATTCATTCAACTGGTAAACTCCCAACACATTTTAGATTCTGGATGCAGGCGGGCACGCATCTTTTCTACCCTCACTACCTCTCCAAACGAACCCACTTGGATTTCACCTTAGAATATACAATTTCACAGATAATAATTGGAGTTCACAGATTATACAACCTGGACATGCCCTTAGCACCCTGTAACTGATTACGGCACCTCCTGAATGAATCCTAAAAAGTGTAAAATGCGTCTTCTTATAGAAATCTCTTACAGATTACTGTTAGACACAATTACCTGTGTAAGGCACTGTTGCTCCTAAGAATCACTGTTTGCCTGGATGTAAACACTCCTCCCCTCCTGCTTGCCTGCACTTCCCAGGCCCCGCCCCCTGGTGGTGGAGGGAGCTTCCCATAGTGGTCAGGGCAGCAGCGACCCTGCCCATATGCTGATGCAGACTGAAGACCCACCCCACCTCTTCAGACTGCCCCAGGGCTCCCCTGACCCTCTTTATTTATCCTCTTTCTTTCTTCAGTTGCCTTCTGGGATAGTGGAGATAGATTAGCTGTATAACAGTATTTACTTTTGTTGACAATAATAATTGCTGGTTTGTTCCACTACCCTCACACATTGATGATAAAAGGGCCCTTTGTGCCTTCTTGGTGATAGTACTTTTGTGCTCCAAATAATCGCAGGTTTTGTCTCTTAGGCGAATTACTGTAGCCATGATATAAAAGTCATGTAGCCATTATATAGTTTAGTAGAGCTAAAGAATTCTCAAATTAGCTAGGATGCATATACTTATACTGGCAGTTCAGTAACTATGTTCTTATTCCTCCTGTGAAATGAATATTAATGAATGTTGCCATGGTAATCTTGTGCTCAATGCTGCCATGGATAAATGTGTCTTTCAAATAAATGAATTAAGTGAATAAAAACACCTTAGCCTTTCTACATACGCATTCATGATTAAGCAACTCACTAATGAAGAAAATAAAAATGAACTTTATTATTCATATTGATTTTGCCCTCAACCTTTCATCTGTGAAGTTGTGCACTGAAGTGTTTATAGACTTGGTGAAGTCCAGCAAGTGTTATAAATGATAATGTTTCCAGATTCTGATGTGGAATGCATTTTTTGTGTTCAGGATGCCTGGAGTGACAGCACTGGTCATGTGACACTGGACAGCCAGCAGGACTACCAGTTAATAGAGGCGAGACACACCCCTGAGGGATTCTTCCTGCTTTTCAAGAGGCCCTTCAGCACTTGTGACCCCAGAGACTATGTCATAGAGGTACAATATCAACACAAACAACTTGCAGTTACCTACTCAAACCATTTTGTTACCACTGCACATGCGCATTGTGTCATGTCTAAAATGCTGTGTGTTGTGTAGGAGGGCACAGTCCATCTGATTTTTGGATTACTGGACAAGCCACTGACCTCCCTCGAGCAACTCAACCTCTTCCTCATCCACTCTGGAATACAACGGGTCCTTCTCCTCCGGCCGGACAGCCCCTCCATCTCACTGCCCAATGACGTACGGACCCTGGAGGTCCTGGCCCCGTCAATCACCATCCCTGAACAGGAAACCACCTACTGGTGTCATGTTTACCAGCTGCCTCGCGACATTCCCAAGAACCACATCGTTATGGTAACCCTGTCTACATTTCATTCTTGTGATGTGTTACTATTTACAGGTACAGATTATGGCCATCTTTTTACTCATATATTCAGAAATAACACAGCTCAAAATCTGCCCCACTTATATACTCACCTAACAGGAACCCTTTCAAGAACATTCCAGTTAGAATCCCATGAGACTGTGAGATAATATTGTGAGATATTGTTATGAGCATGTTCTCTAGTCTGAGAATGTATTTGTTGTTCCATACAGGTTTTATCCAATGTTACATACAAACATACAGGTAACATCCTATTATGGTTATCATTTGATTATGAAAAAACACAACGGAGGATACATGTAAAATAACATAAAATATGTAATGTTCAAAGACACTTCCTACAATGTTACTTTAGACAGGACACTTTTGGGAACATTTACCCCATTTTTGCAGAAATGTTCTGCGAAAAGAGATATGTGAGGCAAGCTGAGCCACTCAACATGTGCCTCTTTGCTGATGCCTCACCTCCCCCTTCATCCAGTCACAGGCTGCATAGGGGACATATGGTGAGGAGAATCTGGGAAAATTAGCAGTGAAGAAGAGGCCCACTAAGCAGTCATACAGTAGGCGTGTCACCAAAATGCAGAAAGCAGTCATTTTACAGTGACTATATGCAATTATATTAAAAGAGACAAGATAAAAAATAATGGCAATGTTTTTTCTGCATGAAAGGGTTTTTTTTTTTAATAAATGATGTCAGTACACAAACCAACTAACAAATGTTTGTTTGCATACTGTGACTGCTCTCACTTTATGATTGCAAGTATGGAGCGTGACAAGCTTCCTTATTGAGAGTAAACGGTAAACTGTGTCTCCATAGTACGAGTCTGTGATCACCCCTGGCAACGAGGCCATCGTTCACCACATGGAGGTGTTTGAGTGCGCCCCTCAGCTGGAGACCGTGCCCCAGTACAGCGGCGCCTGCGACTCCAAAATGAAGCCCAGGAACCTGAATTATTGCCGCCACGTGCTAGCTGCTTGGGCCATGGGGGCAGAGGTAACCGTGGCCACGCTGGCAGAACTCTTCACATGATACATCCACACCTGGAATTCTTCCCCACTTTACCTCCGGTTACATCCACATCAACCTGGAATCAATGCAGGCTTCAGGAAGCACCATCACCTGCTGAGGCCATGCTGCGTGTATAAGGTGTCCTCAGGCCCTGGGTTCCATCTTAGAGGAGTTGTCACAAACAATGTTTTGTAGTTCCCAGCACTAGACTAAATGAAGGACAACGAGATACCAAACACGCCGAGAGACACGAACGACGATGACAAATCCAATCAGGAGCAAAGTTTTCCTTTCAGAGGCAGCCCTGTTTTTCACACAAGGGCTGCCAGCCTCAGTATAGATGTGAACAGGCAGTACAAGGCAGAGGCGTCTTGATGGATGAGGATCACAGCCAAGAACGGGTGCTAAACAAGGGGGGACACCAATTGGATTAGCAAAAGAGCAAAGTAAATGAAATCATGTGTTCGGCCGGGTGGCAAACAGAACTGAGGAGACGAGATTAGGTGGGAAATATTAATGCCTTTTTCGTGTTTTATTGTTTTCAAATTTGAAAGAGGGATGCGGGGATGGTTAAGCCATGAGTATGGAGGTAGAAGGGGAACAGTTATGTAACCCCTATCCCAAATTTATCTGCAGCACCAGCTGCCAGGAGAAAGCTAGATGGGTGAAAAGCACTGACTGAGACCTATCCACGAATAACCGGAACGATTTCATCTCCATGAAAGACATTCTGAAGGTGCTGGAGCAGGAATGGTCACTGAGTTCCTGTGAGGGTATAGCCTGAGTAAGGGACCAGTACAATCACCTATGGACTTAACATGCAGTGTGGAAGGCAATTCTGGTGCATATCCATCTTGTTATGGGCTTAAAACTTAAAACGTAGAGTCAGTGAATGGAAATTGTGTTCATGTTTATCGTGACTTCAGGTACTCTCATCCACTATTTTAATTCAGCTGCTTTTAGTGGATGCATCAACATCTTCACAGCTCAGTGGGTGGATAGACACACACACACCCACACATATTCATGCCACATTATGTGCACTTCATACCCAGGCTTGCTGACTGCCTCCTATGTTTACTGAGAGCGTCTCTTCTGCACCGTCTCGTCCTTCGTTGCGGATGATTCGCTTGCTGTGGTCCCCTGACCAATCACGGCAGTTGCACAGTTTAAGTACTGATCTGTGTTGGCAGGCTTTCTACTATCCCCCTGACGCTGGACTGCCTTTTGGGGGACCACAGTCCTCCAGATTCCTTCGTCTGGAGGTGCACTATCACAACCCACTCCTAATCTCAGGTACTCTTCTTAAGGGAAACATTTTCCATAATGATACATAGAAGTGGCTGCACATGTGTTACATATTGTTCATTACACAGGTGGATATATTTACTGAGGCAATTACATTTCTCTGGGGTACCACAGTGCCCCTAAGTTGAACATGAGTCCCACAGGTCATAACTTCTAAGTCTAACAGTCTCCGTTTCTAATGTTCCCCCTCAATACCCTCTACCTTCTCCATACAACTCCGCTGATATCTTTTAGGTCGCCAGGATTCTTCCGGGATCCGTCTGTACTACACGCCCACTCTGAGGAAGTATGACGCCGGGATCATGGAGCTGGGCCTGGTCTACACCCCAATCATGGCCATCCCACCCAGAGAACCGCACTTCCAGCTGACAGGATACTGCACAGCCAAGTGCACCCAGACGGTGGGTACCACTGCTACCTTTCCCCAACCCAGCAGCATGATCCACCATAGTGGGGAGTTTGACTGATTGAATGGCATCGCGTTAAGAGCTGAAAATCACCTATATTCACCCCAGAGGTCAGACACATAGATCTGAGCTGACCAACACTAGCACTGCAGGCAGAGGTTAACGGCTGTCACACTGGTACAGGAGGTGAATAACACTGATTCTCTGCAGAGCTATTACAGCAGGACAGGCCCGCCCGATACACAGAGGAGTGACGCGCCCAACCCTTCTCTGCCCCACCCCTAGGCCCTGCCCCAAGGAGGGATCTTCATCTTTGCATCCCAGCTGCACACTCACCTGGCAGGGCAGGGCGTGAGGACCGTGCTGGTGAGAGGGGGCCAGGAAGTGGAGATTGTGCAGGAGGACAAACACTTCAGCACCCACTACCAGGTACCACACACCTTCTGCCTCTGTCAGGTACCACTTCAGCACCCACTACCAGGTACCACACACCCTCTGCCTCTGTCAGACACCATGCCCAGCGCACCAAAACATGCCGCATGCAATTACGTGCATCTGAAGGGTTCAGGGCATACTTTTTCACATTTTCTTTTCAAATTGGTTAAAAATTTTTTGTTTTTAATCTTTTGGGAGGATGTACGTTGTGGTGCACTTTGTTAGAGTATGATTACAACTGACTCAAACCAAATGAGCTGCAAACACTAACAGTCCTGCTGAGTATAAACCTGACTCACCTGTGTCTCACGGCCTTTGAATAGCTCAGAGCCGCCCTGCAAACAGAGTTCCACACACTCACTCATTTACCTCCACAAGCTTGGCTCTGGGAATTTAGAAACAAGGATTCAACAGGAAATGATCGTGTGTGTGCTGCTGCATGCTCAAACCACGGTTGAATACATGCGTTTGCTTTTATCCTCAGATAATCCGAACACTGAAGAAGATGGTGAATGTGTTACCTGTAAGTAGCTACTTTTGTCTGTGGTGATGACCTGAGGTAGCAGATTCAGACAAAGAGGCACTAGTATGACCAAGATAGAAACTGCAGTCACTGCAGCAACAGTAAACAAATAAACAGGCCACTACCACTGTCAAAACTATTCTTTTTAGTGTCCGTATTAACACCCTTTCAAAGCACTAGTGCTGCAACTATAGACCGAATACACAAAGTAATCTTGACTACGGTTAATATCCTTTGAGAAAAAGCTCTGCTATAAACAGAAACAAAAATAAAGACAGTACTGCAGCAATGAGGCACTGGCCTGAAAGGCAGTCCCAAGGATGCACCATGTTCCCTCATAACTGTATTTATGGCACAGGGTGATGTCCTCCTGACCAGATGTACATACAACACTGATGACAGGAAAACAGTCACTGTGGTGAGTCTCCTGAGTGCACACACACGCGCGCACACACACACACACACACACACACACGCACACACACCCACGTGTTCCAATTTATCCCTCATGTTAAATGACTAGCAGTAAAAGGGTCTGTAGTGGAGACAAATTCACAACTCCCACCACTCTGAAAGGAAGCATTAGAGAAAAGAGGCTGACATTTGTATGTCAAGTCAAAGCACATCCATAACAGTGCTGCGATTGCAGACCATGCAGAGGGAGCACAGATCAGCTGAGACCCCCTAAGACACAGAGCTCCAGAAATGCTTCGCACGCTCACGCACACACACACACACACACACACATGCACACATGTACACACACGCCAGCGCAAGCTCCCACACACACACACACACACACACTCCTAAGACACAGAGCTCCAGCAGTGCTTCGCACACTCACACACAGACACACTCACACGCATGCCAGCGCAAGGTCCCGCACACACACACACACACACACACACACACACACAAACCCCTCAGACACAGAGCTCCAGCAGTGCTACGCACACACACACACACATGCACAAGCACACACATGACAGATAATGCCAGTGCGCATCCATTATCAGCAGTGTACATATATCCTCCCTGTTATCCTATTAAAAATACTAGATTAAAAAAAAAAAAAAAAAACTTAATTATGTTTTATTAGTCACCACTCCTCTTTTCCCTGAAGTGAGGAAGTCATGCAGATGCTTCGTAATGATTTTTAATCCAATAAACAGAAGTAAAGGTCACAGAGAAACAACAGCCAGCGCTGGTAAAGCTCAGTCATCCCACTGGCAGCGGACACAGGGGGTGGGGAGGTGGTGGACAGGCGAACGCAGGCCAGTTGTGTGCTCTTAGCACACAGCCCGTGTTTACAGAGGATGTGTGGATGGAACAGGCGAAGCTGTGGCCCCGGCAGGTCGGACTTACTCACTTGGGAAAGCTTTTCACTGAGCTCAGAAGAGCACTGCAGCCGTAAGGTTTACACAGCAGAGAAGTTAACTTGCATTGAGTTGAGCTGATAGTTGTGAACTGCTGACAGCATTGTGTTTTGTCAGCACAATGCTAATATGTTAGCAATGCTAATTTAAGAAGGCTCAGGCGCTGCCCCTGGCTAATCTGTCCACAGGGAGGATTTGGTATTGAGGAGGAAATGTGTGTGAACTACGTCCACTACTACCCCCGAACTCAGCTGGAACTGTGCAAGAGCCATGTGGACCCAGGGTACCTGCAGAAGTACTTCAACTTCATTAACAGGTGAATTACCTTGCCGCCTGTGACAGACGCACTGTAAGTATTCCTTCATTCGACTTGAAAACCGATCCAACTGCCGTTCGTCCCCCTGCCAGGTTTCAGGGAGGCGACCCCTGTGACTGTGGGCAGACCAGCGTGACCGAACAGTTTGCCTCCCTGACCTGGGACACCTTCAGCGCAGAGGTGCTGAACTCCCTCTACAACACCGCCCCCATCTCCATGCACTGCAACCAGTCCACAGCCCAGCTCTTTCCCGTGAGTACCAGCGCCACCGGTCCCAGGTCCCTGGAGCACACTGGTCTACGGCTGCAGGCTACCCCACTGCAGCAATGTAACGTCCCTGCTTCCCCTCACCACACCCTGAACTCAGCCGATAATCCCGCCCAACCGCCCTCTGTGATAGACAAAGGAATGTTTCAGAAATGCTCCCTATCCTCCACTCACTCCATTCCAACAGGTTCAGTTCACAGATGTGTTTTCTGCTCTCCCAGTGGAAAGTGTTAATGTGGTGTAAGAATCCTCACCTGCGCTGGTGTGCCCTTTTCTGTTTTAATGAGCCCAGGTGTACAGTATCCTGATGTGTGTGTGTGGGGTTGGGGGTAGGGTTCAGATTTTAGAGACCACCTGCACCCAGCAGTGCCTCTACCCTGTGCCTCATTGCTGGCTGTGTTTGACTGTCTCTGGCAGGGGGACTGGGAGAGACAGGAGCTGCCCCAGGTCACTGCTCATCTCCAGAGGCCCCCCTACCCCTGTGAGAGTGCTAGGAGTCCTGTGGCCCGTTCCGACTCGCCCACCGAGGTGCGGCCCAACAGCAGGGCCTGAGTTCCCGCACACAGGGCATGAGTTCCCGCCTACAGGGCCAGAGTCCCCGCCCACAGAGCCAGAGTCCCCGCCCACAGAGCCAGAGTCCCCGCCCACAGGGCCAGAGTCCCCGCCCACAGGACCAGAGTCACCGCCCACAGCGCCAGAGTCCCCGCCCACAGCGCCAGAGTCCCCGCCCACAGAGCCAGAGTCCCCGCCCACAGAGCCAGAGTCCCTGCCCACACAGCTTCCAGCAGCGAACCTTTAACTCGTCTGGGCTCCTGGGTGAACCAATCTCTGCAGATTAAGTTCCCAGCTGATGTCAATGCCTCAGTCCTTCCCCACAACCCTACTCATGCAACACACATTTACAGAAGCCATAAATAACAATGCAACATTGTCCAATCAAAAGCATTTATTTCCCACAAGCTGTAAATATGGCAATTTAACAGTTAAGACTTTAAATGGGGAGACGCTTATGTCTCATTGCAACGGAAAAGCTAATTAAGCTTGCATTGTCATGCATTGTATGCTTTACAACAGTAATTTATACAAAAAGTCACCTGATTTGCTTCCAATAATACCAAATGCAGTTTTTAAACACATTTCAAACTGGGGTTCCAAATATGTAGTAAAATATGGTTTACAACTATGGATTAAGACTCAAATCTCACTCAAATATAACAAACTCAGAACCACTGGCAATGGCATAGGAAGCACACAGGCTCAACTTTGATCTCCTCTTTCAATGAATATGCCTTTGCAATTTTAAACACAATCACCCCATTCCCAATAGCAGTGAGCCATGATCTAATTTAATAGTATTGAATTGTATTGTATTGAAGAATAGTATTGAATACCTCTGTACCAGATGTCTCATTAACATTTTCTAAATGTAATAGAACTAAGTCACAAACATCCATCATAAGCTCAAATCTAGCCTTGAATAATATTTTAACATTGAAAGTAAAAAGTGTCGGAACACAACAAGCTGAGAAACCATTCTGATAAATTATATATTAGTAATTTATCTGTGAAATTATGTTTCTTTACGGATTTGTACTAATGTCTATGGGCTCATACTGACTTATTTGTTAAGAGGAGAAGCATTTAGAAACTGCTTTATGTCCTCTTAGATAAAACAGTGATCTTGGCACTCATAGTGGCATATCACCTTTAAAATGGCTGGCCTCCAGCACAAACATATTGCAAACACTTTTGCAGTAACTAGAACTACTTCCTTTGCCCTCACGAGCTAGCATGCACCAAAACAAACAGATTAATATGAGGTCTGCTGCCTTCTGAACCAATCCTGATACAGATATGGGACAAAAGAACTAGCACAAAAATGACTTCATATAATAGCTTTAGGTTTTATAAAATCACCCTTAAAAGCAAGATTAGTAACATTATGGAAAAAAACAGCATGAGAGACTTTTAAATTAGTTTTGACTGATAAAATAAGACATTGCTACAAAATTATCAGTTTGTTAAAATTAAAATAATTCCACAATCTCCAAATTCATGTTATCTAAATTCATGTAAAATATGTGGTAAAAGGTGCAGATGTACCCAACAGCATCTCCACCTGGTTATTCAAGGAAATCAGCTCAGAAGTGGACTGCTATCACATGGCAATATCCACACACTAATTTACAATGTACAAAAATAGACGACTTTTTCTTATTTAGTGTCTCCAGGTAATGAATTCAAGCTTGCGTTCTTGTGTTTAAAAGGTCAATATCCAAAGTTGTTTCGGATATTTGGCTAATGACCAAGCAGCACTATTGCACATCTGATGGAAGCCACGTACTTTCACATTCACGCAACCAACATATTTAGTGCATTAACAGCACGCTGGAAGATGAAGGAAAGATCAAAATTACAGAACATACACAGAGAGCACATGCTATCTAAAGAATATTTAAGAGATCATTTCCCACGATCAGCTTTGTAAGCATGGCAGCATTCCTAAGATTCACAGAGCATATTTCCCACAGCTTCCCTCCTGAGAAGGTTCACCATTATAAATAAAACATGGCCGCCATGTTGGTACAACGTTGAGAATGTTCACCGCTGTAAATTAATCATGGCCAACATGTCAGTGTGTGCTCATACAATGTTGCATCTCATAGACGCTTGGTGCCAAGAGGGCCAGCGAATGCGTTTGACCTAGTTATTTAGAATGATATCATTCCAGTCACCAGTCATCATTTTATGATAAGATACAATTAAAAAACCTAAGCATCTAAAAACTTGTTGAGAGAATGCATTTCTGTTTCTCTGTACTTTTGGGCATTTGTAAAACATATGTGATGCATAAGCTTGGGCAGGGCCTCATTCTTATCCTCAGACGCAGAGTGATACTGAATTGTGCAAAGGAATTAGACGTCATAGCCATGGTATATGGTTAATATACCACGGCTATGAACCAATCAGATTGCTTGATCTGAGCTACCCGTTTTATAATGCTTAATTATTACGTCTGATAAATGCCAAGGGGCAACTGTGCTTATAAACTGCAGCTCAGAAAAGATAACCGCGTCGCACGTGAACATGCGTTCATATGTGCATGCACGAAATGAAACTCGCGCTTTCCAGCAGCAACCTCTGTGGGGTCTAGTCCAGACAATATATGGGCGTGATAGCACTCCTCATAGGCGCACATAATTTTAAAAAACAAGACAATGATTATCTAGTGTCTCAGTCAAGGTTTAACAACAACTCTAGAATAATGCAAGACGGAAAGCAATGGATTGACATTGACTACTGATTAAATATTCCTATTCTTAGACTGACAGATGGACTGACAAACTGTTTTAAAGGAGGGAGGACTGTACTGGGAGCACTGGGGTGTCAGGTGGGACTGTGTGGCAATGGCAAATGGTTTGCATGGCTCACGGGTCAGGTAGGAGGGCCCCTTAGCAGAATTTTGCTAAGGGCCCCAGGGAGGTCAGGACTGGCTCTGAGCATGGGACTATGCTGTACTCTGATGATAGACTGAAAGTCTGGAGAAACCTATGCACCATCTGAGGCTTGTATGAGGGTTGTCTTGATCTAGTGAAAAAAGATAAAGTAATTGGAAATGTCTACCAGTTGCCAATAACCCACCTTATGCTCAAACCTAAATAACGTCCACTTAAAACAAGATCTCACAAAGCAGTCCCGGCAGACCCTCCCTGAGTTGGTAAAGATGACGTGGGCTTGGTTTTGGCTCCGCCCCTAGCCCGCCACATCCTTTCTGGTGCTCAGTAGATCCCCTTCACGCGCTTGTTTTCTGCGTCAAAGGGAGACTTCAGATGAGCCGTAGCCTCGTAGACCACGCCCATCCGCTCCAGAGTGAATTTCCCGCTCCTCACAAAGTCGGGGCTCACCTGTAAGCAAGCAGACACACACCCCTCAGAGGCCTGTCCCCTCAGCGCACCTCCACTGTGCCCCGCCCAAAAACAAGCGTTTCCCATTCCAGAATGTTCCGTATGCATTCCCCACCTCATGCTATGTGGGACGCTGCTATAAGATGTGATGGATCTGTTTTTTACATGCTGTGTTACATTGTTCCCTTTGATGTCCCACTTTGGTAAAGGCTGAGTACTGCAAGACAACGAGCCTCAAGCCTCAGCGCTGTGCAGCCCTTTTCCACATTGTTATGAAACATTTAAACCAGCTAACTGACGTCTCAATGTCAAAAAAATTAAGGGAAATGAGTCGCCTTGCTTGCAGCTCCCCGTTCCCAGTCTGTCAAATTAGCTCTTTAGAAAGGAGCCAGTGCCAGAACCGATAGCTCTGAAAAATTCAAATCATCGTAAGCTCAGGACTGGATGTGGCTTCAACGGGTTCATGTAACAAGTTTAGCAATGCGGGCAGAACTAACGAGGGCTGAGGAGCAGAGCTGGATTTGCTCTCACTCGGCCTTACGTAAGCACTGATGCACTCTGCACCCGACAGCCGGTTGCCCTGCAGTCACGAACCCCCAGGGGGCACTACACTCTACCTCTGCTACTGCATGCCCTGATTAGGCAGAGCAGAGGGTCCTCACTTCAGCCTTCAGCAAAGCTTCCTCCTCACCTCTACATGTCCATTCCTGCACCTTCCTTCTTATGGACAGAAGTCACATGCTTTAACAGGTTCTTTCATCACCGCTGGGTCATTCACTAATCCTGCACTGCCAGTATGCTTCACCTATATGGAATCTAGAAATCAGTAATCCGGGGAACCTTTAAAGCCAACTATATGCACCCTTTAGGGAACTGGAGCTGGTCAATGCTCATACAAAATAGGTCAGCCAGATATTTAAAATCTTAATTCTGTAATAGGTGTGCAATCTCTGAAGACTCAATCTCTATCAACTCTGATGCATTAAGGAGAAAAAGTGGTGGGTTGTTAGGGTGTCCACTTGGCTCTCACATTTTTCTTTGAGAGAGAGAGAAAAAACCCAGCACTCCACAATCACATCAGCTCGGGGAGTAAGACGCTACATCTCCAGGTCCTTCCCTGTCACAGAGTATCTGCTCCCCTGTCACTTCTCATCAAGCGCTTATCCCTTCCCATCTTATCACCCTGTTGCCTTGGTGACACACAAGAGGTCTCATCAGCTGTGACAGGCAGCACCCTGCTGAGGGTCAGAATGGAGACGCGGAGGGCAAAGGGGTATAAATCAGAGGGAGAGAGATATTTCACCCCTGTGGATATCTGCCACCAGGATGCGTATTTCTACCTGGCAGAGCAGTGTGAGCAGCAGGGGCAGCCTGTGTCTTCCTTCCCTGGGGTCAAGCTGTATTATTTAACGTCCATGATAAGAGGAAAGGAGAGGACCCAGCACACATCACCCTGTCCTGCTATATTTACGTCTGCTGCTTGGTGCTTACACATGAACAGTGAAAGCAGCCCTCAGAATACTGAACAGAAAGCCAGGCCCTACAGCACTGACCAGTCCTCCCACTGAAACGCAGAGGGAAGTATGCAGTGCTGTGATTCTGTAACACAGTAAGTCTGTAACAGGGTGATTCTGTACCACAGTAAGTCTGTAACAGGGTGATTCTGTACCACAGTAAGTCTGTAACAGGGTGATTCTGTAACACGATAAGTCTGTAACAGGGTGATTCTGTAACACGGCAAGTCTGTAACCTGGTGATTCTGTAACAAAGTAAGGCTGTAACAGGATGACTGCACTGCGAGCCTGCACTCACCACTCCCCCATCAGGGTTCCGTATGTAGCCGTAACCGATGGTCTTGTCGATGGCAAAGCCGTATTCTGACCGGCGCAGATGGCCCACGGGCTGGCCGTTCCTGAAGATCGCCTCAAGGCCAAACATTGGTACCTTCCTGGAGTGGAGAACACAATGAGTCAGCTCTGTTAGATAAAACTACAATACCCATCATCCCATCAATAATTTATTGTCTCACTCCTCACGATTATCTAATCATCTCTTACAATCACATGGAAAAGCATATTCTAAGCACCGTTTTCATTCCATACAGACACATGTAAAGAGACAACATATATACATATGTACACATACATATAAACATGCATACATACAAGCATACAGTACATGCATACATATGTATACAAACACACACACACACACACACAGGCATGTACGTACACCTATAAATAAAAACAGGAAAATACAGAAGGATAAAGCACAAGGGTAAAAATAAATACAAAAGTACATAAATAAGTGTATTTGAGAATTAGTACATCACTGGGAAAGAAGAAAAAAGAAAAAGTGTAGTCTCACCTATTTTAGGATTTGAGATTAGAACGCTAATAGTATGTGATCCATATTGATATGTATATTATATAAAAAATAAATTTAAATATTATATATTGTTATATATTACACATCATATATACATGGATAAACACACACGCACAACGTAATATGCCCTGTAAATGGCCACATACATACAAATACATACACCAATGCATACGTGCCTACACATATGCAATAGTAAGTCACATGACTTCGATATGATAATTTTCCCATTTCATCCGTCGAGCTTCCTATGTAGTCCTGCTTTCTCATTTCGGGTGAAGCGGCCCCCTTCAGGGGGGTGAGGCAGCACTCACTCGTCGATGGTGAAGCACACGATGCGTCTGCGCAGCCCGCGCTTCCGCTGGGCCTCCAGCGCCTCCCGTCCCAGGAACGGGATGGAACTCTTCAGCTTACAGGTGAAGGCCAGCCCCGCCTCCAGGGGCGTGTCATCGGGCCGGAGGTCTGCATGCCAGTGCCTGTACCCTAATGATGCAGTTACAGGGACACACACACCAGCCCTCAGTGCACACAAACACAGTCCAGAGCATCTGAACTTCCTTGAGTTAGTCTGAGTGTAACATTGCTGGACCTGATGTTGCACATGAATCAATCTGCTGTGATGCCCCTTTGCTTTGCCCTGGTAAGCATGCTACTGTCTGAGGCGAGCGATGAACTGCATCACGCACATTGGTCTCCTTGTTACTCGCTGCCCAGGGGTAGCTGATGCAGCCTGACTGCGCTACCCTGCGCTGTGTCAGACACATATACACTGCAATTTGTGTTGCTCTGTTTACCTTCGCCAATATCAAATATTCAAAACCATCGCTCAGGATCCTCATCCTTTCCCCCTTTCCAATGAAAGAGAAAATCAAGCTCTCTCTCCAAGAGATGATGTAAGTTTGTGTTGTGTAATCACAAATGGATGGGCAGTGCTTGTATATGAAACAGCTAATAAATAAGCACATCGTGGGGACATCACTCCTTCTTTCAATGCCAGGAAATTAAAAATATTATGAAAAATCACACAGCTAAAGCCACCAGCAGTCTAAGTGTCAGTTTGGGAACAATATTGGCTGCTGTCAAAGCAACCAATCTGCATTGGCAGACAGATCCCTCCCAGATTCTGACAAAATATTTTTAGCAAGCAACACCTGTGTTTCAAGAGCATGAACCAGTTGAACCGAAGGCACTTAACTGTAGTGCTGTTACAAATGTATGCAAAAAGGGAACTCAATTTAAAAGACATAAAAAAAAATTAATTGCAAGACCTTCATTTTAGACAATGTCCAGCTGAATACAAAATTTTACCATCTTAAGAACTTGCAGCAAATCAGCCATAACACAAAGAAACAGATCCTTCTTGCGGGTGACAGGTCCTGTGTGTATTTTGAATTGCATGTGTGTAAAACAGACATTTTAATGTATAAAATAAATTACTGTTCCACATAAGCAGGTAATTTTGAGAAGGCAGCGGCACAAGCTACAATTGCTATATTTCCAATATAACAACCGAACAAGAGAAACCCCACTCGACAGAACAATAAAGAATGGTATGTAGGAATAAAAGGATGCACTTGCCTCAGGACAAAAAGTGACGGAATCATTAATGCATGTATTAGTTATCTGTTCACTCTAATAACTAATGAGATAATGAGAATATAATTCAATATTATCCGTATATTAACGCTAATTCATTAACGTGTGCCTTTGAATATTAGGAACTCTCACAGATATTATAATAATACATCAAATCTCATGACATTTGAAGGAGTGGTCCACCTCTAAGCAAAGACAGATGACCCCCCGCGGTCAACTAAATCATATTCTGCTATGACAAGTGGGAAACTGACCCCTGTCTCTTTATTCCACTGAACCTGCAACTTCTGTCTTTATTATTTATGTTGAGCAAGCGCACTTGACCTTTCCTGCAGTGGAGGCTGAGCTGGCCCAGCTGAAGGCTCTCTGAATTCAGCAGAGAAACAGACCTCTGCCATGAAACTCCCCACGTCCTCATCACCCCCCAGTGATAGATAAAAGCCCTGAACGGAAAACCGGTCCTTTGGGTGTGGAGCGTCGGTAAAGGATGCCGCTGACCTTTCTCGATGCTGAGGGAGTCGATGGCCCGGTAGCCGGCATTGCAGATCCCGTACTTGGCACCCGCGGCCATGACAGCCTGGTAGACCGGCACACAGGAGTCCCGGGGAACGTGCAGCTCCCAGCCCATCTCGCCCACGAAGGACAGACGCATGGCACGCACCTGCGGAGGGAGGGGGTCCCGGGACAGGACAGAGACACAAACGCACAGGAGGGAGAGAGTGAGGACGCCAGAATGCTTGATATCCCAAAAAAGTGTAACAGGATAAGAACAGACACCCAGAGACTAAAAGCTACATGCATTAACCCCTGACTTCTGTCCCTCAGTTGAATGATTGTGCATCTTTGAACCAAGAGTAGAAGGAAAAAAATGAAATCAACCTTTCTTTTTGTCTTTTTCTTTTTTATTATACCTGAAGCGAAAGTAAACAAACTAAAGAGTCTGTGTGAAATGCTTCTAGAAAAAAACTGTTACCTGTTGGTTGTTGATAAGACGATAAGCCAATCAGCACCAAGGTACAGCTTCCATGTCATCATATGTTCATCCAATATATTTTTTCAGAAAGTCGTTTTTTCCACAAGCATTTCACGCAGCCTCTGAAGCATTATTGCTTACTACCGCATCAGGTATAAGCCAAGAGAAAAATACAACACCACACGGTGGCGACAACTGTTATTGCATCCAATAATTATTGTTGCGATATATCGCCCAGCCATACTGACAGCTCCACTCAAACAAGAGTTCCTCACAAAACCACACTGAGGAAGTACCAGGCAAGTCTCTGATACGATTTTCACAACCTGCCCCAGGACTGGATGGGGACGAGGGCACGCGAGGGACAGCAAGGTGTGACCGGGCCTGGTTACCCCTGCGTGAGCTTGACCGTACCTGGTCAGGGGCCTGGTTACCCCTGCGTGAGCTTGACCGTACCTGGTCAGGGGCCTGGTTACCCCTGCGTGAGCTCGACCGTACCTGGTCAGGGGCAGATCGCTGACTGTATTATGCTGAGGGCTTCTCCAGTGTTTTATAACTCAGCATCAGGAGCCATATGCTGTAAATTCGGGCTCTATTGATTTCACATCCCTCCTCCGCTCTTCCCAGCAGCCTTCACTGCCCCTCCCACCCTGCGTTCCCACAAACAAATGCTGCCCAAATGGCCCTTTTTCCCCACAAGCATTGGAGGTTGGACTGAGTGAGAATTTTTGTCTGGGGCTAATAAACAGAACGCCTGCATTACTTTGTACATTCCAGGGAGGCTTTCCAGAACAACAGTGTGTGACTGAGCTTACATCATTAAAGAATTGGGTTTTGATGATCCTTACATAGGGTCCATACATTGTACATCTTACTACTTCTGGTGCATTTCAGCACCTGCTGAGCTCACAGTGATGCACAGTGCTACAAAATTAGGAATTCTTTCTTAGCTTCTTTCTACATCTAAGGATCTAAATTTGGAAATAGAGGGACAACAGACAGTATGAGGGAGAGACGAAGAGATGGAAAGGGATTGTAATAAATACAAAACATTAAAAAGATATTTTGAGAGTCAAAGGGAGAGCCTGAAAGAGAGAAAGAGAGGGGATGCGATGGTAGAGACTTGAGAAAGCTGCAGGCCTCACAGGAAGTCAAGCAGACCATCTGTCCAGCGTGGGCACCCACAGGTCTCTGAACACATGGCAGGACACTCTGGGGCTCAGTGCAGATGTAGGCCAAGGCTCGCACACGCACAGCGGTCTGAGCTCAGAGAACTCCCTGTGCCACCATGCTTAAATGCACTTTCCACAGCATACACTTTTTATGAGATGATCCAGAACCACGAACATCTGAGCCTTCACCTCGAGTCTCTCAAAAGCACATCTTAGCTCACCGCACATTACGTCATTAAAAATATGTCCCTTGTTAAGTCTTCCCAGTTCAGTTATGCCAGCTGAACCCACAAATTCAACATTTCTCTGATGCACTAAACCGTGACACAGTGACCATAATATACACTAGAGGCCACACAGTGCTACAGGAGAGCTAGCACCACTGAGAATGAGAGATGCATCTCTCAAAGATGATGACTGGACATTTTTGTAACAAGCTAAGCCAGTGCTAATGGCATAACCCAGACCTACAGCAAACTTGTGATCCTTAGACTACACGGTACAGCTTGTTTTCATGGGAAATACCTTTACCCAGATGCTTGTTATCCCAGCACAGTTCACTCACTAAACAAACCCTTCAGATCAAAATCCTTGCATTTGCTACATGCAGCAACCAATTTACATAGACATAGGCAACAATACATGTATCACAAGAGCTTTTGACAAATATGCCCATCAAAAATTCATAAAAATTAAACTCTGACTTGTGTCAGCGAATCCCTGATCTTCAATCCATTGCCGTTAATCATAAATCTACACTACTTCCCATGGCTAAGTAAGTCTACTCTCTTCAGACCTATCTTAATCATTTAAGGCATCTGCCAATTAAAAAATAGGCATCCATTGTACAGATCAAGCAGTGAATAAACTGAATTCACTCGCTACAGTACCCCCTATCACTTTTAATTAGCATCACTGGAAGCGGCTGCAATCAACTGAAGCTCTAAGGTTCAAAGATCAATAGTTCACGTACAGTATCTTTTCAAAAAGAAAAATGTAAATATCTTCAGGGAGCAAGATCAATTGGAATTAATCAGCGCCACTTGCCCCTGCCACTGCTCATGTGATTAGACACTGGCTGCTGATGGATCTCAGCCTATTAATTAGCAAAGAAGATCTGAGGAGTTCAGCGAGGACTTAATGTGCAAACGGGATTCTGTGTGTGCGTGTGTGTGTAAGCATGTGTGTGTATGTGTGCGTGCGTGCGTGTGTGTGTGTGCATGTGTGTGTGCGTGTGTATATATGCGTGCGCATGTGTGTATATATGTGTGTGTGCACACACATGTATGTGAGTGCGTGTGTGTGTGTGTATGTGCACGTGTGTGTGTGTGTGTGTGAGTGCACGCACGTGTGTGCTTGTCAGAGAGACTCACCTCATGTCCAGCAGCCTTCACCAGCTTGTGTGTAGAGAAAGGGAAGGACTCATTACTCAGGTCTGTGTCCAGCAGCTCCTGCAGCAGATCACGGCTACAGACAGCCAGACAAACGGCAAGCGGCACATCAATCAGGCGTTACTGCAGCCGGCCGTGCGGCACTGTTCTTCACCTCATTTCTGCTCACCAGTAATGCACTCTGAAGGACACGCCACTGATTCATTACAGCGGCAAAGGGGACCAAAGCAAGTAAAACCTGATACGTGTTTTTACAAACCAAGTAACTTTAGCGGACAGATCAAAGTTCACCTCACACACATGAATATGGATTTATAAGCAAATGTGTGTGTCTGATGTGGTGGGGGTGGGGTGGGATATGGCATCAGTAGATCAACTGTGTTGCCACCAATGTTAAAAGCAAACCTACACCCTAGCAAGTAAATACAAACTAAATTTTTCATTTTGGAACTAGGGCCTGGACGCAGCTACTCTCCTCATCTGGTCTTAGAGGATGTGTGACATCATTAAGGTTACGCCTGCAGTCAGAGGAGACAGCCGTTCCCTAAAACCATTGGCCGGCACAGATGAGCACTCATCCGTCGCCAAAATAATGTTCTTCCCCATTTCAGCTGCTCACTTCAGCCAATCAGCATAAATCCCCCCCCCCCCCCCCCCCCCCCCACCCCCCATTCGCCCCTGACAGGGGGCATGTACATCTCTGCAGGCAGAGGCGGAAGCAGCGCTGCCGCGGGACGTCCCACCCCTTTATGTGACCCGACAGAAGCAGCCTACGCTGTCTGGGTCTGGCAGCTCTTCTGCACTCTGCTCCTGGCAGTCCCAGAGCCAGAAGCCTCTAAGTGGCGGACGCTAGCAGAACAGTCTGTAACAGCTGCACTACATTAGCAAACAGGGAGAACAAAAACAGAAGGAGGCCATTTAGACCTGTTACCTTTTTATCGCAATTACTAAAGTTGCTATGCAATGACGGTGTAAGCACATAATTTGTTAAAAATGCCTACTAGAACCCCAGCAGGGAAAACTATATCTGCATCCATCCTACACTAGCATCCAAGAAAAAGTAATGGGAGCTTTGGGTGTGATATTCATAAGCACTGGTCTGGTTTACCTAACTCTCATGACCTGGGTAAAGTGATCCCCTGAATATTCAACCACAATTAAACTTTTTTACTCAGTACTTTAAAATGATTCTGAATCAAAATTATGTCAATGTGAAATTAATGAAAGATGATAAGTGTTGTACTCCAGACAGAAGCCAGCGGGGCGTGGTTGTTAATATGATACGAACCTACAGATGGGATGTAAAAAATGCTGGATGGGTGTGAGTTTGTGGTCTAGGGTACAGGTGTAGAGGTAGGCCCAAACTCTCTCTGGAGCGATTAAGAGGAAACCAATTCACTGCAACAAATGCACCACTCAGCTCACTAGACAGAGGAGGTCAAGAAACTGTGTAAATTCAGAGTGTGTGAGCATATGGTGTGTGTGTGTGTGTGTGTGTGAGTGTGTGTGTGTGTGTGTGTGTGTGAGTGAGTGTGAGTGAGGGAGACAGAGAGAGAGAGAAAGTGCGAGAGAGAGAGAGAAGATGATTAGCAGCTCAGATTACCTATTCTTTCAGCCTTCCTGCACAGGTACAGAGAGCACCTCGTAATGAGCTCACTAATACCAGAGACTCCAGAGCCTCCTGAGTCCTGAGCCAGGCTAACAGACGCCAGCGCGCACGCCGGCTCTCAGCGCCGGAGGCCAGACACGCGCGGCCTGCAGACCTCTTCACAAAAAACCAAACCGCCTCACAAACCGAGCCGTCAGAGAGAAACCGCGGGGAGCGGCCATGTTAACGGGCTGCAGAGACAGGTACGGGGACAGCCGCGGCGTGCGCTGCGGAGGCGACGCCCGGGCCCGCGGCTCTCCGTGATTAACGATGCGCTTCACAGCCAGAACCAGCGGCCCTTCAGCCCTCTGTCCAGGGACGCAGGCCCTCGCGCAGCAAACGCATGAATAATGCGCCTGAGCAGTCCCTGCCTGCGCCAGCGCCGACTCCAAACACACAGTGACACCGCTCCGTTTATATATTCATGTGCGGTTTCGGAACAAGCTTTCGTGCCGCGCTCTCATGTCACATTAGCCCTCCCGCGTCAAAAGCCATTACTATTATTTACACAGCCATTCCAGTTTGTCCGCCACCGACAAATGTAAGTAAAGTGACAAGAGGCCCGCGGGAGGAAAAAAAAGCCTCTGAGCTTTCATGGATCCCCTCTGCCACAATCAGTCCAATTTATGCTCACATTGATTGGGCAGGAAACCGTTTCCACACCACGGAGGAACATTTTGCTGTATTTAGTACTGAGACCCACACACTTGACATGCAAGATAAAACAGATACAGCAATTACACGCTATCAAATTACTGTGGAAATAAATACTGCCAACGTGTAATGGGACGAGCTCTTTCCCTCCAGTAAGAACCAGGAAAGCAGAATATAAGAGCCTTTTTACACTCACTCACAGCAAGGATAAATCTCAAAGCTCAGCACATTGAGCTGTGTTTGAAATTCAGATACATTTAGATGCAAAGGCAAAAGTTAGATCTGAGCAGATCAGACATTTTAACATTACCCCTCTCCAGAGATGTGGAAATTTTAAATAGGTACATTTCAGTAAATGTACATTTCTGATGAGCTAGCAATAAATCCATCAGAAATAAAGATGAAGCTGCTTGAGACAAACCGACCCACACACACACACACACACACACGCACACGCACACACACACACGCACACACACGCACGCACATACGCACACACGCACACACACGCACACGCACACACACACTCATTTCCTCAATACCAATGCGTTATTGTCCGCAAACTACATTAAGTAATGCATTTGGAAAGTCATGCCTAGACCTTTTTTTTAATATATGGCAAATACATTTTAAATATTCTTCAACAGTGAATAAAATATACTAGAACCATTATAGTTGAAAACTACTGAACAAAGCTAATGTTAGAATTTGTGATTCTGGCTGAAAATTGGGGTTGATTCTGTCGAAAGAGATGTGATTTTGAGCAGCATTTTTACACGCGGGGACCTGTTGGTCAAAATGGCAATGACAACACACATCCCAAGGCACATTAACCAATTTGAAACCAAAAAACTGATCGCAGTTTGTTTCACACCTAGGTAACACATTAAGGTGGTGTGCATGAGACTGTAATTTCAATGTCACATCTAACACAAACGCTGAGACTATGATGTGAATTTCAATAATTTAAAGTCATGCAGGTAAATGTGCTGAGGCATCACCAGGGACTGTGAAAAAGACCTGAATATTTCTAAGTACTGAGTGTTCCGTCCAAATTTTAATCCAGGACTGTATGGATGGACAATGTCCAGCTTTGTACAACTAACTATAAAATTTCTCCTATTCAAATACAGACTTTAATAATGACTTATTCAACTTATAACAAGCTCCAAATAGAAATGCATGTAAATTCCTAACAATGTTTCAGACTACACCTAGGACTTTAATGACTGCTGTCTAATGCCAATACTATGACCATTAGAGACAAGGCCTTTAAGACAGTCTTCCAGTGTTTGGCTGCATCCAGGGGTCTGGCACTCAATTCAGACCTTGTTGGCACTGACTGTAGCCAGAAGCCCCACAGGGCGGCTCATTACTGGCTGCACTGTTGCCTAGAAAGGGAGGGAATCACTCAGTGGCGAAGGCTGTGTCGTAGTGCACACCAGCGTCCCTACTGCAGCCAGCACGCTGTACAGGAAGTGTACTCCTCTGATATAATGAGTGTGGGAGCTCACCTGCTGGTGGGCTGCAGAGTGAAAAGAAGCAGACTGCCTATGATAAAGGGCAAATAAAGGTCAGCTGGAGGGAATGGGCCATGCTTAGACTGCTCCACATGGCAGTGAAAGAGAACAGACCAGCCGAGGCTAGTGTAGACCACGTTCCTTCAGATCCAGAGTTCCACCGAGCCTGTCTGCACACTGTGAGCCTCTCAGCCGGCCCGCCTTTTACATCACCTCCTACAGGGGTCAGTGAGATCCCACAGTGGTGCAATGAGCACCTCACTCACACCCCTGAAGGGGTAGGAAGGGGTAGCAGGGCTGAGGGCTGATTTGTCCAGCTGCATAACAATATATCAAGCGCTAAATCCTAAAGCACATCCGCTAATTTTTCAGAAAAAAAGCAAGCACCTTCGCCAGTTGTAAAACAACCCAAAGAAATGCTTGAGGCCAGGGATCAGCACGCCCCCTGGCTTTCTGTGCTAGTGCTGCAGGTTGTCCTATTGTTCCAGGCCTGTAGCCCTTTGTCCTATAGCTCCATATGGCAGCGTCCCTGGGGAGCTGAGGCCCACACCTTGGCCATGTGCTACAGTCACAGCCACTGTCACCAGCCAAACAATGACAAGGACAAGTGTCCTCCAGCGCAGCCCAAAGAGAACACACACACACACACAGTGTGAGCCGCAGGCCAGCAGCACCAGGGCTGGCGAGAGAACCACAGATTTGCGCGGGGCAGAGCGGTGCTGGGCGGCTCACCTCCTGGGCCCCTGGATGCTGACCATGCCCATGTCCTCAGAGCGGTCCAGCAGCTGGCAGCGGAGGCCCTCGTTCTGCAGCACGGTCTGGATGTGGCACCAGTTCTGCTGCGCCACACCCCCTCCTATTGCCAGGTAATAGCCATCACCTTAGAGAGGGAGAGAGGGAGAGAGAGAGAGAGTGCATAAGAGAGAGAAATAATAAAAAATAAAATCATTTTGACAAACCCATGTTATTTAAATAATATTTGTAAAGGCAAAAAATAAGGCACAAACCAAATAATAAAAAAGACTTTACCTTCATATGGCATATGCACCGTACAGTAAGCAACATGTCTAAGGCTGTCCATATTACGGCAAAAAAGTGTGAAATCCCTCATTTTCCACCATGGAAACAGCTTTGTCTGCAAATCACTTCGTCTAAGAAACATTGATGCTGTGTGAAAGATGAGTAACAGCTAGAGCTGCAGCCACAGGAGCAACACGCCGCTCTATCTCAGGCTGCCGCTCACTGAGGGGCCCCTCCCCCAGCGCCGGAGGGCCGCTCCTACACAGGAACGCTCCCCTCCCTGGCCCCTTCAGCGCCTCCGGACTCTCGGATATAAGAACAATCAGTAAATTTACACTAACGTGGCCAATGAATTATTGAGTTTGTGTTCACGTGAAAGGCACTCAGCCACATAGCTAGGATTACAGGCAGGAGCCCCTGTGTATGTTCCTGGGGGTTTGGGGAGGCACACAGCACAGCCAGTGCTCCTGTACTTTCCACCTCTTTTCACACGATTCACCCGAAACGCTTCCAGCAGCCAGCACACTCACACGGAGGCGAACACGTCCCGTAGCCTCCGAGAATGCTGCGCTAACACACCAAACTCATCCAGCCATCCTGTTTAAGAGCCCACCATCATTCACCGCCCCATCCCACCATCACCATCTGCTTCATCTGGCCCACTCGGACCGAAGGATCGATGAGCGTAACCCTTAAAAACAGCCCTGCGGTCACTCTTATGATGGAGCACGGGCGTCTGTGCACATGCCCTATCGCAGTAAAGACCAACGGCAAATGCAAAGGCTCTCACAGTGAAAAAAAAAGAAAAGCACACTCCCTTCACATCTTCCTACTCTGCCTGCTGAAGTCCACACACTCTTACGCCTTATCACCACTCAGTTGCCATAACAACCTTAAATATTTCAGAGTCCTCAAAGGGCGCTTGGTTGCTGCTTCAACAGTCAGATAACTCAAGGTTGTTTTGTGAAAGGGATGGAAATATATAAAAGTGAGGCAAAAGAATCAGAGCGAACTCTATCTGTAACAGCACTTCACCGGATAAGTTTTCTGCTGGTGATCCATGCTATCTCATTTCACAGATTAGTTTTAATACCAGCCGCACTCTTGGCAAATTATGAAACTTTAAAAGATTATTTTGCTCATTTCCTGTGATAACGGTATGCATTCCAATCCTTCAGTGTCACAACCATTAGTAGTATTCCACAAAGTAATGGCAAATCAACAAAAAAACTCAGCTAAATACAACATGTTTATATCTAACCATGAGAGTTAAGAGATGTTACATATTTGGGAATACAAATTGTGTTGAAAATATGAAATTAAGTTATGATGTACATAAAGGTGCCAGAATTCAAATTTATTTTCATCACCAGCACAATGGTACTGCTTTCTAGTTATGATGACACACCTGTGAATTTTCTGTTTATGTAAAGCATCTTTCTGACAGTATCTCAAAAAGCACTATAAAAGATAAATGGAATTGAATTGAGTAGGCAGATCATTTATAAACTGCTATGCATTGTGCAGCTTGCAGATAAGAAATCCTTATGTCACCTTTGATTGGGCTCACAGGTGCAAAACAAACACTGTCAAATAATTAAAATTATCCTAATCTTGCTGGCAAATGTGATCCAAGAGGTCCAATTTAATTTACAGTCAATGCTCAAATTAATCCAGGCAGGTTCCTAAATCAAGATTGAGTTGAAAGTAGTTCAGCACTTGCAAATTCAGCTAGTTACTGGACTGCAAAATAATTTTGCACGAGGAAATTATTCGGTTCAGAGAATCTTTAAGAGCATCTCACATACTTACAGAGATATGTATGAGGAAAGTGGAACCACATCAGGATCAGCAGCACATACAAATCAAATGGGGCAGCAGTATATACATATATGTGTAAATGTGGCATGAATGCAACAAGAACAGAAGTCCTCCACATGGTAGGTCTGCTAAAAAGCAGAGATAATTACCATGACCATTATCCTGGAGAGGAGGAAAATAACACCAAAAAAATGTGACCAAATTATCACCAAAAAATTCCCCTAGGCAGGAGAACTAAGGAAGAACAAGCAGGTCCTAAGCACCAAAAACCAGTGAAATGCATGTATTGAGAGTAACAGTTATTGTATTTGAGTGTGTGAGTGTCAGCTTGGGGCCTGCTCCTTTTTGGGGATAATACCCAAATTCAATTAGTTTCACACAAGACACGTCTTTCACTGGCAGGCTTGACTTCCTCTATGAACTCCATCCTGAAGGGCTGGACAGAGCCTATGTCAGTTCAGAGACTGCTGGTTGTTGAAGAAAGGTCCACAGTGAGGGTGCACAGGATTAGCCGTGCCACACTGAGTAGCTAACAGCTGTGTCCTTTGCTGAGGACCTCATTTGCAAAGTCAATTGTTTTGTTTTTAATTTGTGAAGATGCACTTATTTTCTAATGCCCTTCATTTTTCTCCCCAATTTGTTGTTCTCAATCATATTTATCTGCGCTGATTGCCACAACCTCCACTCCCACTCGATCTGGGGGTCACCCTGTGGAGGCTGCTGGCCACGGTCAGCACTGGCTCTGTGAACGGCTGTCAGGGGAAAGTAACCCAGGCACACTTCTCTAAATGGGAGACTGGTCCAACATTTGAAAATAAGTGCAGTGTTGACTAACTGCGATGACCTGCGAAGATGGCGATCTTTGTGTTGGGCCCAAGCCCAGTATATCATTTTTAACAATTGTCCATTAAATTTCAGTTTCAGTTAAAAGGTATGTCTCCCTTCATTTCATCAAAAAAATACGGTCCAAGACGGATTTAAAGATGATAATCAGATTCACCCTTGGCCGACATCAGCTGCTCAAGAGTGTAATCATTCAGGGACAGTGGGGACAGATGGATCTTAATTTGTGAGGAAGCATCTGGCATAAAAATCAACCAATGTAGCATATTTATGAAACTAACTGAAATGTGATACTGGTCTCAAGAGACATCTAGTAGGAGCAAGTGTTTAGGACTCTGTATACTGTATGATGTTCAAAAATTAAAATCAGGATTGGCGCTGATTCATCTGTATGGCCCTGTTGTAAACAGCATACTGCAGACTGACGGCAAGCAAGATGGGACATTAATCACTGCTCTGTACCCTGCATCTTTCTGGGACATGGCCCACCACTCCCTGGCCTGCCAATCACTGCTGAAACAGTTGCAGTTAAACTCACCTTCAAATTTGGGTGTCAGAGGTGAGTGGGTGGAGCCTGGTTCAATGCGGCTGACTGTGAGGTCACTCTCGACTCCTCCCTTCTTGTTCAGCATGCAAGTATAGACCGTGGAGCCTGGAACACAGTTTAATCCAGATGGACACATCAGCTTCAATCATCAGTCACTCTTTGGGAAGGTATCAGTGTTTATTTAAATTAGACAATGTGTGTGTGTGTGTGTGTGTGTGTGTACACGCGAGCGTGTGTATGGGTGCACGTCTGTGTGTTTAAACTGAGAAAGCATGTGAATGCTACATCTGAACTCACCCACTCCTTTGTTGACATCTGCAGAGAAAAGCCAGTCTGCTGCCTTTTTGGAGTCTGGCCCAACCAAGTAGAACTTGCCAAAGTAGGACATGTCAAATACAGCCACTGCATTCCTACAGGTCAGACACTCCTTCTTTATCTGAGAGACAGACGGAGCACATACTCAGTCAGCATGCACATACTCACTGTGTCTCCAATTCAGAATGCACTCACACACACGCACTCACCCATGTACATGACACACATACGTACACACACACACACACACACACAGCCACACGCACGTACACACGCACACACGTGCACACACACACACGTACACACGCACACACGTGCGCACACACACACACGTACACACGCACACAGAAAACCCGCAGACACTGCAGCCCCTGGGAATTTAGTTTGACACCTCAGCTCTAGAAGTAGCCCAGGTGAGAATCACAGACAGGGGAGGGAAGGGGGGGGGGGGGGGGGTGACTCACCACATGGTGATGTGGAGGAAAGGAAAAGGTGTACTCCTTGTCCAGTAGATCGTTGTATTTGTAGTTTTCATTTTTAGGAAGACCATATGCTCCATAGTAATCATAGTCCAGAACCTTTGAGACAAAAACAGAAGAAACAGCTGCAGAGTGATCTTTTCTCTCTCCTGGTCTTTCTTTACACAGTGCTGCTGACTTAACTTGCGAGACCATACTAGTGACTTATTGTTTCAGGAAGCAACTAACAACAATGCAGCAGCTTTTCAAGATACATTAGCAGATACAGCTAAAGTGATATTGGTATTTAACCCCTGAATCTTTACCCCTTGCTCATTTTTAATGGAGCATAATTGGCTTTTTAAAAAATAGTGCAAAACAGAATGGTAAACCACTGGAGGGCTGGGATTGGGTCCCACTCCAGTCACTAGAGCCCGACAGTACTGGTGTAACTAGAGGAAGAGTGACAGCGGTACAGCCAAGTGAATGCAGCCAATGCATTGGCATGATGATGCAATGACAGGTGACATCTGCCACACATCAATCTAATGATCTTTCACACAAAAAAAATGAAGACGCATCAAGTGAGACCCAGGAAAAAAATGACACGCATTAAGTGATGGACTGTTCCACCAAGTCTTCATTTGTCAGGACAGCACATGATTTTCACCGCACGCTGGTTTGGATCGTCATGCTTACAGGAGCGGGACCATCTGGGTTGAACCATCCTGGTCTCTCCCAGCCATGTCTCTCCTGGAACACACATCCCTGATCCAGCAGCAACTGAAACACAAACAGAAAGAGTTACACACATGTGCACACCATGCTATATCACTAATACACCAGAGAAACCAACTGAAACACAAAGAGTTACACACATGTGCATAGAGTGCTACATCACTAATAGACCAGAGAAACGAACTGAAACACAAACAGAGTTACACACATGTGCACACCATGCTACATCAATAATACAGCAGATATCCGCCATAGCTTCTACCAAAAAAATTAATTATTGTATCATGTATTGTGTATGCAAAAAAAACTACTGTTATTATGCACTGGTGTGCAACAGTACTGTGTGGGTCAGAAAGGGCTATAGAGTATATTTAGGAGACAGAGAGGGGTTTAGAACAGAACTATAAGGGGGTTAATCATAATGTGGCAGCCAGGGGGCAGAACAGTGCTTTGGAGGTAAAAAGTTGTTTGGAGCAGTACTGCAGTGGGTAGAAAGTTGTTTGGAGCAGTGCTACAGTGGGTAGAAGTTTGTTTGGAGCAGTGCTACAGTGGGTAGAAGTTTGTTTGGAGCAGTGTTGTAGGAGGCAGAAAATGGTATTAAGCGGCACTGTGGGAGGCAGAACGTAATGTGGAGCATTAGGCAGACCGCCCGTGTGGAGCTCACTGCTGTGTTCCCGCCCGTTTTCTTCTCAAGCCCGGAATGAAATATTAAGGCTAAGTGTCTCAATTACAGACATCTTAGCAGGAATTGCAATGATAAATGAGGATCTAACAGTCTTATTGCTGACTATCTTTAATTCAGGACTCCATTATCCACAAGGATGATCTTCTTCCCAGATCAGTGTTCTTGAGTACGAGGCGAAGGGGAGAATGGAAAACCCAGCTCTGGATATTTCTGGTAACACATTAGCATTCTCTGTAGCTTAGCAACAGGTCACACACATGAGCACAGAAAAGCAGCTCAGAGTCTAAGGGGCAGTAAAACACTAGGATACTGGCCAGCCGCTCAGTGTTAATTACACAATGCTTCCTCCTCCCCAAAAAGGAACTTGCACATAAATATAACACCCACGCTCTCGCACCCAAGCACACAAGACACACACACACATACACATATGCACACAGATTCAGAGACCAGAACTGCAAGGCTAACGCTCGATCATTTAGTCTCCCATTTGTTCCGCAGTTCCATTTCTCTCTCGATTGGACAATGATACTCTCCGGCTATGAGGACTAACAGAAAAAATCTGAGCGCATCATTACTCTGTCCCTGGGAATCATGGTTCTTACTCTTCACCTGCTGAGAGGAGTGGGGTTGGGGGTGGGAGGAAGGGACTGCACCTTGTGGATGGGGTCCTTCCTCATGTTGCGACTGGCTAGCGGCTCATCGAAGGGGAACACCACAGAGTAGTTCTTGGCGTAGGACTCATGGCTGCGTTCTCGGATCCAGCGGTTGTTGTTGGTGAGCGAGTGGTGGAACCTCCTGCAAACGCCAAAGCAACACAGGAGCCCCGACTTTATGACAGAACAGGTGTTTGAACACACAGCCATAAAAGTGCACATAAATACACAGACACACTGACACGCACTGCCATGGGAAACACGTAACACTGTAGTGAAGCAGTCTGTTTTCGTTACTGAGTACTGAATGCTACAATTCAAGAAAGGGTCTGAGTGTATGCGTGTGTGTGTGTGTGTGTGTGTGTGTGTTTGTGTGGGAGAATAAAAACATGTGCATTGGGTGACCTTAAAATCTGTTTCCCTCTGTTCTCATACAAGTCAGATTATTATCAGAGTGCTTGAAAATAGGCAGCCAGGTGCCACTAATGTCTCGGAATATGAAAGCAATCAAAAGAGCTGCTGATGAATTTTTCATGAAGGAAAGCTTCTCTTGGCAAGTGACACATCTCTGCCCCAGAAGATGCCAGCCGGCAGATGTTGTGCTGTGGCACCTAGCCGGCTGTGTGGACCGAGGGCTTTTAGCAGGACTGCTGCAGAACATAGACGTGTCCTTAATTAGGAGTCACAGAACTGCTCCGTTTTGTCAGAGACTTTTGCACAGAGACAGTTCCTATCTGGATTTTGGCATGGAGGTCCACGGGCCCTGCCAGACTTATAGCGACACAGCTGTTCACCTCAGTAACTGAACCAAAGGTCCGTCAAAGCTGACACCTGGGATTAGGAGGCCTTCGGACAAAGAAATGTGGAGCGCGGGAAAAGCAATTCTTCATTCCGCCCGGCAGTTCACTACTCAAACAAAGTATTACTTTCAAAAGGATTGAATTTAACAGCATTCTAGGGTCTGGACACTACAGCACTGGTGAGGTGACTGCATTGAGACAACAGAGTAGAAGAAGAAGAGTCCTGTGACAGTGGCAGCCTGCAGAGGGGAGAGTGAGAGCAGCCATGCCAGGCGATGCCACAATGTGCCTTTGAACAGCTGAGAAAGAGCGTACACAAAACAGCATGTTCACACCCGCCTGATTACAATTCCTGAGTGAGGAAGCAGAGAAGGTCATGCTGGCCCCCTGACGGACACAGGAGTCCACCCTGACTGATGTCCCCTTCCTCACAGTGTGCCCTGTCACCTGCCATCAATCACACCCCGCCGGACTGGCCGGGGGCCGGGGGGGGGGCGGGTGTCCCACAATGCAAATGAGCAGCAGTGCCGTTGGGCCACGGTGCCCAGCGGCGATATCGCGTTGGGACGATGTGACCGCGCCAAGGCGTATGGTGCTGTCTGTGTGTTAACAGCCTGTCTCTCCCTTACTGTCTTCTCACCTTCCCTAAAGTCACCGGTACACTCAAGTCTGGACAGAGTAAAACAGCCCCATCAGAGTCTGAGTGCTTTTATTTTATAAATGAGAGCAGGACAGAGTGTGGCAAAACACACACACACACACACACACACACACACACACGCACGCAGTCACGCAGGCACACACACACACACTTGGATCCCTCCTACAGAAGACCAGACAGTGAATGCATGCATCTGGGACTGTACCTTATGTCGTAGCCATACATGTCCTTCTCTGGCCGACCATGAATAATCCAGTGTGCCAGCTCCTTCCCACAGCCACCTCCGAGCATCATCCCTGCACAAGACACGCACACACACACGCCCACACGCACACACACACACACACACACACACACACACACACAGGGACATACAAATGAATCCTCAGACTCCATGTGTGTGACAGACAGCTGCCAGTCACACAAACCACACAAACACGTGTCCCTAGCCACTATTTTACAGCAACAGGAATCCCTCCAACCGCAGCCCAGACGGAGGCTAAAGTGGAGGAAACAGTCATTACATTACAGTATGGGCATTTAGCTGACGCTCTGATCCAAAGCGACTTACACAGCTTTTAACACAGCATCCATTTACAGAGCTGGATATGTACTGAAGCAAGACCCAATGCAGGTTAAGTACCTTGCTCAAGGGTTACAACGGCAGAGTCCTATCCGGGAATCAAACCTGCAACCTGTAACCTTTAGTTTACAAGACCAGTTCCTTACCCATTATAACTACACTTCCTTACACATTATACTACACTGCCACCCCCCAGTCAGCACTGCCTGGGACATGGAGGGGAGGAGAGAAAAGTGTGTTAGAGAAGGAGAACCTACAGAGCACAAAAGCCAGGGGACGGAGTTGACAGAGAAGAGACAGGAAATGAGCGATGGACAGAAAAGAGAGGAAGAAATGAACTGAGCAAATAAAGGAAGTGAAGTTGAAGTGTGGTCCGGCTGAGATTCCCAGGTCTGTGTGAAGTTGCCATTAGCGATGTACGATGAGCTATATAAAGGACTTTCTCCTAATTACACATCTGAGATCAGACACGATGAGAGACTCATTAAAAAGCACAGTTATACAGCTCAGTGCACTAATTACAGGTAAAGAGTCCTTATTACACTCCTGCTTCTGGTAATGAAATATTTGAGACTCAGATCACGTGAACCTGAATCTCCTAATTTACGTTAATGAAGTGCTAGATCATTCAGAACAATATTGCTTGTAGTACAACTTCACAGGTTTGTAGCTTCTCATTTTTTATTACTTTTTCTTAGAATGAAAAGCAAAATTTTCTTCCCAGTTTGGAATTAACTACATGCCTCACACATATGCACAGAGAGCACCATGACTGGGCAGCACTCCACTGATAGGCCAGTGATTACAGGAAGGCTAGTGCTGATCTGAGGAGAAGTGAAACCCTTTTGCTTCGGAGGATGCAACTGTCCCACTATGCTGTACTGCTGGTGAGAGTCTGTTAATGACACCGCTGGGGTTCACACCAGTGACTACAGGTCCCAGCATGCACTTGTACAGAGGGCCTTTACTGTCTCAGCCCTTTGGGAAAAGGCCAGTTTGGTTGCCTGCAGCCCTGTGGAAGCTCACTGAAGACTTGTGGACAATTTGTGCAATTGGCAGCGTAAAGGTTCAGCCTGACTTTGGTTCGTTGAGAAACCTGCCATAGCAATCATTTTTCAAAGGGTGGCCTACATGACTGAACATCACAGAACTGCTGAAATCAGGAGGGGACTGGGGACTGGGGGTGTTGTGCCCACTGTGTCTGTCTGAAGAGCAGCAGTGAGGCCTTCCGTTCTCTGATCTCTCTTCAGAGACCCTGTAAATGTCATGGCAGATGAGACCAGAGCGGGAGATAAAGTTTGGAAGCCGTGAAGATCTGTTTTGAGTGACACCAGCTGCCCCCCTTGGTATCCATCTCTAAAGGGAGACACTACGCAATTCCTGTGGGAAGAGGGAGGGGGGAGGGGCTCCTGCTGTCAATGACAGACGCTACCCCTCGAGGGGGCGCACACAAAGTGCTGGACTTCAGCACACTTATATAAGAGCGTTTATCCGTGTCACTTGGCTAGGTTAGCGAGTGCGGCAGGCCGCCGCCACTCCATCAGTCCCCCTGGAAACGGCCGCACTCCAAAGATGACCCCCGAACAGCGGCCAGGGCAAAGAGCTAATGAGAGGCGGGGGTAAGGCGGCGCCAGGAGGGGAGGACGCGCCGGCCGTGCTGCTGCATGCTGATGCTCTCCTCCCCGCCTCCCCCATCAGTGGAGCTGATGGCTAGCGCACGCTGAGGGGAAGGCAGGAAGAGGCCAAGGGGTGAGCACATGAGGGCTGCTGGGAGCTGTAGTCCAGGCAGACAGGTTAGGAAGTTCATTTAAGATTGCTTAGGACCCCATCAGAATCTCAAAAAAACTCATAAAAGTCAAAAAGCTACAGAAGGGGGCCGGCAGGACTAGTCCTTGACGAGCAGCACGCCTCTGGGGATTACATGTTTTTCTTTATAAATATCCATAATTATCCATAACTGAAGGCAATGTGTTAATTGCTAGAATTAACTATGACATATAGCTCACCATTTACACATTCAATTTTGGTCCTGAAGTGGTGTATCCTACAACCTATTATTTTACAATTGTTCAAAACTGCCTGTCTATTTTCTATTGAGATAAAAGCAAAAGGACAAAATATAACAATATTATAAATAAGAATAAAAAATAAATATAAATAAGTTTATTTTCTGCCTATTTCCTTAAAATAGATACATATGTTACCAGGGTGACATTACCATTATACGTATATGAATGCAGACAGCTGTCTTCGGTAGCTACATCCTGCCATGGTCATGTGACCCTGAACAGATATCAGCAGGTTTGTGGCTGAAGGTGACAGTGAGGTAAGGTCATGTGACCTCTGCCTTAGGGACAGGCGGACGAGGCCACGTCAGCGGAACCCAAGAAGAGGGAGCGTTCTGTGGCCTGTCTGGGGCTTGCTCTGCCCTTGAAAACGCGCTCGCTTTTCCGGTATCAAATAGTATCAATCTCTCACAACTGAGTCGCAATGCGGGGCGGGAGGGAGCTGTGCCTGGATATCTCAGCTGAGACGGCGCTGTGTCTTTAACGATAGCCTTCTCACTCATCTCTTCCCTTCAATGAAAACTCAAACTGGCACTCAGAACAGCAGAGGAAGCAAAGCAGCACAATCGCACAATCGTGGCAGCAGTGTGGGGTAGTGATTGGCAGACTGGACTAAGGCTGCAGGTCCATAGTCCAGGTGCGATATCGCTGGTGTGCCGTTGAGAATAGCGACAATCCTCAATTGCTTTAGCAAATATCAAGGAGAATAAATGGATACTGTGTAAAGTGAAAACTATGTAAGACTCCCTATATAATGACGTATTTTAGGCAAATGAATTATTCAAGCAACTGCATATATACCGTCACATATTACATTACCACACAGTGGCACTCAAGAGAGTAATTGTGTAACACACTGATATTTAATAAATGTGGACAGGCTTTAAACGCACATAATGCACAGAGCGGTTGAGCTGTGGGTCGGACTGAGCGGTATTCACCGACAGCAGGCCGAGCGCACGCGCCTCTCCGGGCGAGCAGCGCGCTCAAAAGGGGAACGGAGCGCTCAATTATGCATGAGAAGCCTCTTAATGCCCGTGTCTCTGCTGGGGCCGGCGCCGGAAAGACCTGGAAGTGGCAGGACGGCGAAGGCGATTACCTCACGCCCCGGCGGCCCGCTCCCCGCCTCGCCGTTACCCGCGGTTCTCACTGACGTCCTTCGCTCGCCTTCGACCCCTCGCCTGCCACGGACACCCCACACCGCCATGATACTCCTCACCCACACACCGTCCGCTGTGCCTCCACCCGCTTACCTGCGCTGTTGAAGCCGCAGCCCAGGAAGTAGCCCCTCACCTCGGGGGCCTCACCCATTAAGGGCTTATGGTCGGCTGTGAAGGATTCTGTGGGGAAAAAACCAGTAGGTCATATTCCAGTAGGGTCCAGCATCCCACAGTTATTTATGCCAAAGGTAGATATTCCTTCCTAACGACACACAGCATCACATAAAGTGTTGAAAACGTCAACCTTTCCATAAACACAGAATTAAATATATTTATTTCATTTTACACTTTGCAGGCAGTCTGTTGGACGCAGGTGAGAAAGCAGATGACTTTGACACAATCGATGAGGAAAGAGCAGGCAGATGGATACTGAACACACCTTTGCCATTATTCCACATGAGAGGAAATTACTGGAGCATCTCATCTCAGATAAGAAAAGAATCACACAGTACAGGGGCCATCTTTTATTCATCTATCCATAAGTGCATTGCAGGCTGGGATATCTCCTGCTGCCTGACTGCCCTGTACTACTTGGGTCCAGTCAACCTCTAAACCCCCTCTCACCGGCGGCACTGAAACCAGCTGCCATTTACCATAACCACTGTGTGGGATGGCTCAATAAATAGCCACACCCACAGAAGAACATGGTTCTGAAAACAACCACACCCACTGAGGGCAGGGCTCTGGAAATAACCACACCCATGGAAGGGCAGGACCCAATAAACAACCACTCCTACTGAGGGCCAGATGAGGCCCAGGGCCTAGCCGTCTTGTAAACTGCCGGGATTCACACCAACCAATCAAGAGCCTTCAACTGCAACCTGCCCCACAGAACGCATGGCAAGCTTACACTGTAAACTCTCGTCACACAGCACAGGATGGGTGAAGCCTATATAATCTCACCCCGCAGCAGAGCACGCTGACTGACACCAGAAACACGTTTTACCTCCAGCACTGCTCGCATTGATCCCCAGCATGGAGACGTCTATGATCTCAGAGCGAATTTCCCACAGGCTTACCGTGGGAAGCAGTCGTGATGTGACCTGCTTTCCAGGGAAGCACCACCAAAGACCGTTACCCACATTAATCCTCCTGAAAAATGGCTCGCCTTCAACAGAGATGAATAATATGGGGAGACTACATCCATTACCAGCTTAATGGGGCTGAGATGTGCACACCAATGTATTTATGCATTTGTGGTGGCAGGGGAGGCTCTCTGGTCAGTCTCTGCAGCTCCTGTCATTAGAGCACACGCTGGGCTGATCCTGAGCTCGGGGTCTCTTTAAAAACCTTCCTCTATGAGCAGAGCATGTGGGCGGCAGGTGACGCCCCCTACAGCACCGAAAATATCTTACAGCACTGAGACCCCAAGGAATTTAAATATAGACAAGGTTTGCTGAACAAACCACAACGTCTTAGAAACCAAGTGTAAATAAATGTGGGAATAAAAAAAAAGAAAACAAACACAATTAAGAACCAAATTAAAAATACAGAAATAGACTGGTATCCAGCCAAGCCCAGTTATATGGTAAGAACCATGAAAGACCACGCTACCAGCTGTTTGTATTAAGCCGTTCCATTTGCAATTTTGAATAGACCCTCATATTATCACCAGAGCTAAATAAATGCTTAATCTTTTGCTTCTGTCCAGCATATGGATATTAAAACACAATTAGCATTTACAGAGAACAGCTGTTTTTCGTCGATGAGCATGTTATTACAGTGGTGGGAATTTCAGAACTGTTTTTCCAGGATGTTGCTCGTCCACTCTTGAAAGACGAGACTCTGCAAAGACTCGTGGGGAATTTGTAAACAGACTGATATTCACATGCTGCCCATAAGGCACTCAGCAGAGCAATTATCATCATAAATTCTGAGCCACAACAAAAGTCAAGATGTCCAGCCAAGGTATAATTTAAGTATGAACACAGCGAGTTGTTACAGGTCAATTAAAATGGATAAACAACTGCCAAACTCACATAATGTGTGAGATAGGCTAAGTTTCAAATGATCAACTATTGCAACACTCCTTTTAAATCAAAGGGGCTAACTGTCATAAATAAGTGCCTCAGCTTCTCAGATGCATGACAGCTACAGGGAAGGTTGTTTTCCAGCGTCCTTCATCAAGAGATTGCACACCTGTCACGGTTCAAAATAGCAACCTGAATGCAGCTGCTTCATGGATTGGGTCAAGCCGGGACAAGCTCGACACCAACTGAATGAAAGGCAACCAGACCTGCAACTTTGCAAAAAGGTGCAATGAAGAGGCCAATCGAGGCACCATAGAGACGTCACTTCTCTATTTTAATGAATTTTAAGTGTGTGTGTGTGTGTGTGTACGTGTGCGTGCAGATGTGTGTGACGTGTCTGATAAATGTGTGTGTGCATGTGTGAGTACCTGGCCCGCAGACAGTGGACTTTATGCCTGTCTGCTCCAGGGCAGGCACGCGGTTGATGGCTCCCTCAATGTGCTGCATGAACACATCCCAGTCCAGGTCAAACAGGCTGAAGGCAAATTTCTCAGACACCTGCAGCAATGATAAAATATGACCTCATCACAGTGCGCCTAAACCTCAGACAAATGCATGAACAAGGCAGGGGCACTTTGGACAACAGACAAACACACACACACACACACACACATTTACACATGAAAACAGTAGTGTCATTACATATCAGACCCGAGTTCAAAAGAATACCGCATCCCTTTAGACACCGGTCAACCACTTGCCAAATACTGCCGCTTTCACACAAATATCTATTTACATTTATTTTTATGTTTTGGCTAGTAACATATTTTTTGAAAATCACCAGGGATTAGCAGGGTGCTTACTAGCATCTAGAATGCCACGGCATTTCAGATATATACTTGACCCAGTTCTGTCACACATACACAAAACACCATTATTTTCCCATGCCTTATAAACACTGAATATACATACACATAATAATCTTCAGAAACACGAACACCACTTAGCATCTTTACACGTGTAAAAACCACGAGGTAGCATATAACCACAGAAACACGGCACAGAGAGCAGTCTCAACACCTCAGGCTCCAAAATCATGAACACACAAACTGCGGCTGTACGCAGTTCAGTAGCTGAGCCGGCCGCTGGCATGAACACTCCACGCAGTCATTTAGGGCCACAGCCATCCCTGGGCCACGCAACTGTAACTTTTTCTTTTGGAACACATTCTGAGCGTGCAGTATCCACCTCCAAACAGTCTTGTTTTAGGGGGACATGTACTGAATTCCAAAAAAAAGAGGACGGGGGCAGGCAGGCATTAGGAACACAATACTAGGCAATTCGTTTACATACAATCTATGGAAAAAGGCAAAACCATTTTAGGAATTTCAAAACCCCGCCTGGACAGATACTTTTAGTCTCAATAAACAATGAACGTCTGCTAGAAAGAGAATGTCTAGTCAGTCTACATGCTCAGGACCACCAAACCCCTACGGCTGGCACTGTTCAGTAGGAATGCTTTTAACCCTGATTTAACTCTGCGGGCGAAGTACGTGTGTGTCTAGTGGTCTGCGGTTACACAGAGATTGTTAAGGTAGGTTGAGCGGACACGGAGCAGGACAATCTCCTTCCTCCACCGGTCACCCGATCCGCTGGGTCCTGCCGCAGCGGGATTGTGACGGGCGGCCAGTCTCTCTGCGCGACGAATGAAACCAAAGCTGGAGGCAGGAGGTGCGCCTTCGCCCCATTAGTCAGCTAGACACCCCGAGGATGCTGACAGCTCATTCAGCGAAATGCTGAATACATAAAACATTAAAATTGCCAGTGTGTATGCTGTGGATGCATGGGTCAGGTTTATAAATAAAACTGTGGAGATTGCAGGTATTTGCGACCTTCACCCTGGCAAAGATGGTGCAGACGTGCCCAGGCGGCATGGTTTATTAACCACATCAGAACAGGAAGGGAAGACGGGACTGATCACACCCACTTTGATGCACTCTCTGTGAGCTAGCTCTTCCCACAGTGGAAATGTGCCTCTGCTACTCACAGTGAAACCAATTAAATTATTATAGGGTACTGAGAAGGCACTTAATGAGAAAAAAACATTTATCTACAGTTTAAATCCAGACATGACCTCATATCATTTTCAACAGAGCTCACTGCTCAAGGAAAGAGCATTCAGCCAGACAGAGCCAGCCTCTACAGACCTGCATGATCCCCAACACGACTAGAGTGGGTACAGAGACCACACTGCCAGGAGGGAAAAGTCCTCATATACACATACAAAAGAACCCACACACACTCACACACACACACTCACTCTCACACACACACACACACACACACACATACAGAAGAACCCACATACACACACACATACAAAAGAACCCACATATACACACACACACACACACACTCACACACACACACACACAAACACACACATACAGAAGAACCCAAATACACACACACATACACACATACAAAAGAACCCACATATACACACACACACACTCACACACAAAAAACCCACACACACACACACACACACACAGGCACATAAACACACACACAAAAAACCCACATACACACACACACAGGCACATAAACACACACACACACACACACACACACACAAAAGCCACATTTACACACACACACATTTCAAAGCCCTGTCTGTCCTATCGTTAGCCCTACGGAGCATCTGCCTGAGAGGGTTGATGATGTGATGTCATATGAGGGCGGCTGCAGTGTTTCTTTTGGATTAGAGGGCAGCAGGGGCAAGGGCCCAGAGCTGCGGATAAATATTCAGCTATCTGTCATGTGAAATGGACTTTAGCTGAGCTGAACCACAGTAATGACAGTGCCCTGAAGTACCAACATGATGATCATGGTCACACGCATGCATGCATGTGTACATACACATACAAATACTCACACGTACATGGATGATTGCATTTATATAGCACTTGTCCAGACACTCAAAGTGCTTTACAGTGATCAAACTCACCTCAGCCACCACCAATGAGTAGCACCCAACTGGGTGATGCATGGAAGCCATTTTGCGCCAAAACGCTCACCACACATCAGCTGAGGTGGAGAGGGAGAGGACAATTTTCGACCCATTAAATCAGGGGATGATTAGGTGGCAGGTTGAGAGAGCCGAGTTGGGAATTTAGCCAGGACACCGGGGAACCCCCTACTCTTTGCGATGAGTGTCGCGGGGTCATTGATGATCACAGAGAGTCAGGACCTCAGTTTAACGTCTCATCCCAAGGAAGTCGTCTCCTGCAGCACAGTGTCCACGTCACTGCACTGGGGCATTGACCAGAAGGAAGATCGCTCCCTGCTGGCTGACCCACACCACTTCCAGCAGTAACTTAGCTTTCCCAGGAGGTCTCCCATGCAAGTACTGACCAAGCCCAAACCTGCGTCAGCCATTCGGCAGGAGCCGGGTGCATGGTGGTACGGCTGCTGGCACGGCACACATGGCATACATACATACATACATATGCACTCACACATATGCAGACATACACACAAATACACACATACAAACACATATACACATACATGCACACACATACATACACATGCACACACACATACACACACATGCACACGCATACCCACCCACATACACACACCCAACAACAAAAATAATGGCTCCATTGTGAGCACATTCACACCTCACAAAACAGTCCTGATATACAGCAATAATGAGCTCATACATAGCAGATACCACAATAACAACCGTAAAAACATTGCCCAACTTACAGCAGATGCATATGCACATGAATACAAAGACGCATACACACATGTGCACACACACATACACACACACACAAACAATGATACAAATATTCATATACTGAATAAAGAGACACAGCTAAATAAACTGAACAATGAGTTGATAAACACAGATTAAAGGTAAAAACAAAACAACACAGACACTCACACAATCTTACCTCATCCCAGAAAATAGGATTTTCCTCATAACCACCCACTGACAGGGCATCTCCTTGGAGACGAAGGTAGACAGATGCATCATGGTCCCGCACATTAGGCATGTTCTAGTAAGGAAAAAGAGACACACGCTAAGTATCAGTGCCTGCCCAACAGCCCTAAAGACTCTCAGCACCTAAACATGAAGTAAAAACAGCAAAGACTGGCATAACAGAGCACAATTCTGCACGGACTAATCCTCAGAATGCTTAAGTCAGGTTGGGCTACTCAGTGCTGCAAGTTTAAAGAGTATGGTTCTGTGTGCAGCAGCGCTGGGCTGAAGGGGGTGTTAAATACAGCATTACACTCCATAACTGAGGCCTCCTGGGGCCCCATCATAGCTATGAGAATATGTATTCCATCACATTTTTATAGCACATGTAATGTTTATACATAAATTAAGCTGCTAGGTTAAATTGAACAGCTTCAAAGTTGCTTCCTCCAGGGCAAAACAGTGGGAACACACCAATGACTTTAACTAATGAACCCTAGAGAGTCCAGTGCACTGCCCACAGGCATACATACGTGTGTACATACATGCACACACAGACACACACAGCAAAAATGAACATGCATATGCACACATGCATACATATGCACATGTAAACACAAACATGAGCAGACACACACACACACACACACACAATCATGCACAAAAGCATTCACATGCACACACATACCTTCTCTCTCTCACACACACACACATATAATTATGCACATGCATTCATATTAACATTTCTAGTCTCACTCACACACATACAATTATGCACATGCATTCACGTGCACCCATATACTGTCTCTCTCTTTCATTCTCTCATACATACTGTACACACACACAGACACACTATCATGCACATGCATGCACATGCACCCACACACACACACTATCATGCACATGCATGCACATGCACCCACACACACTGCCACACAAGGTGAAGTGGAGGCTGTGCAGATGGATCTTTCTCACGATTAATCTTTATCTCCACACTGCAGTGTAACTTGTGAAAAACTTGTGACATAGGACCAATCTACTGGCACTAACCCAATACAATTTATGATGCAAATGTGTATTTCCAAAGCGCTGTGAATGCTCCCACATGCATAAGGTTATGAGGTGCCTTACTGTGAATGTATGCCAAGGACATCTACAGGTTCATAAAAATCCACCCAATCAGACAATGTACAAAGATCAACACAGATATTAGCATACTCATGCCAGTAACTGGCTGCTGATAGAATCTGATGTTACAGTGCCCCCTGTCTGTCTTCACTGGTAATGTACATTGTATTAATTGCTTCTGCAGTCTCATGACAGCCATTAGATTTGTTGGACGTTCTCTCCTTTCTCACTTTGGAGCTTTCTGAGCCCATCCAGCTGTACTCACACCTGATTTTGCTGCAGTTGTAAAAGATGCACACCCCGCTGCAGAGAAATGACAAGGCAAGATTTTACACGCCTCGTGTCTGTCACCCACCAACTAAGAATTTCAACCCCAAATTATTCAGCTTCCATTTTTTCATTCGAATGCTTCTGCAGGCTGATTAGGTGGGTGTCTTTTCTCTTCAGGAAACAGAGAAGGAGTAGGGCAGGGCGAAGGGTGCAGCACTGAGATACACAGAGGGGAAATTTAACCCAAGGGTCAATCAGTGTCAAATGTCTGTGTCCTTGCCAGCTCAGAAATGAAACTCAGTCTCACCTCACATGCCCTTTACAGTAGACGTGCCGCTTAGCTACAAGACAGGAAACCTAAATGCTTCAAATTGCTTAGAAAATAGTAACATGCATCCTGCAGGACCGGTTACCTGAATCCCCTGAATCCTCTCTGTCACCACGTAAGCGTGATGCATAGCAATCAGAGGCACGTTGACACCAGCCATCTCCCCCAGCTTTGCTGCCCACACACCTGATGAAGCAGGGCAACCACAGTCAACACCTCGCACGCGCTGTGCACACGCTGTCACTGGCTCATACACTCCATGTTCAGCCACTTGCAGTCCTTGTAAAGAGTCTGTGGACAAGCCTATGGCTTATATTACTCTTGACATATTTTGCAGTAGTTGTGTGATGCTGTGCACAGCTATAGAATGTTTGTAATGTAATGCTCTTACATTCAAAAATGCTGTTGTGGGAAGTCAGAGCAAGATGTAAAAAAATCAATATCAAGTGACAGTAAATGATTAACGGTTCTCATTTAAAAGGAGATGGGATGGTTGATGTGTTTCTGAAATTGACGATTTATGCATGTTGTCTAACTCTACAGGTTGGAAGCCTTATTTTCTGTTAGCGCATCCAGAAAAAACTTTAAATTTAAGTTATATTGTTTATTTAGGCCTTTCCATCGAGCCATCCATTATTTACACCCGCTTATCCTGGGCAGGGTCACGGGGGGTGCTGGAGCCTATCTGAGCATGCACTGGGCGAGAGGCAGGAATACATCCAGGACAGGCCGCCAATCTATCGCAGTTTCTTACTTTGAATATACTGAATGCCAATTTTCGCATCACACTGCTATTGACTGCCCCCTAGTGCTTATCAGTCTAGTAAGCACCGGCCCTAACAGCAGCTCCTCAACATACTCTCTTTGCACGGTCATTTTCTGCCAGATTATTTCAGGACAATGCTACTGAACCCTTTTGGAGGCCTGTATAGTTAGCTTACGCATACGGCTTACCTGCACAGTTGACGATGCACGGAGTCTGAATGGTCCCATGATCTGTCTCCACTGCCTTCACCCTCTTTACCCCGAGGTCATCGGTGTGCACCTGCACTCCAGTCACTGGACAGTTCTCAATCACCTGAAATGGATATCAGGGCTGACCTGTTAAACCACAACGAATCAAAATAGGAGTAGCATCAAAAGAGCAGGTCTGTGATCAGAACCTCCTTGTGAGACACATTAACTACATTAACCTTCAGGGTCCAAGTTGAACTATGCGGTTGTTCCCTGCACTTGGACCGGTACTTCTCTCTAGGGGTTTTGTCATACTTGTTCCTGGTTATGGTTATACACTTTGTTGTACGTCGCTCTGGATAAGAGCGTCTGCCAAATGCCTGTAATGTAATGTAATGTAATGTAATTAACCTAAAGTACAGAACTGAAGCTTTGGTGTTACTGAGGATGGAACAGGGGTTCCAGACTCATTGGTACATAGCAACACACTGACTTTAACAGATAATAGGAGCTCCACTATTTCACTATTTCACTATTTAACTAAATCACTATTTAACTTATGCCAAAGACTTGCAGTTAAACAGTTACTGAACATAGGCCATATCACTGGAATACTGATAACTTTCCTGGTAAAATTACAGTGCACTGTGCATGTTGCTTTAAACATGTTTTTAAGTAGTCTACATTTAAAGCCTTTCGGGTGAACACCAAAGCAGCCTAGAAGAGAGGGTGGGAACCTCATGCACAAACGTATTTAAAATGTTAGTGGGTTTAGGATCATCTCGCTGAAGATGCTCAGGAGAATCTTCCCACCTACCCAGGTTTGTCCCCTGAATATTCCATGGTATCCTCCTCTTTATACAGCAGCTATTTCAGGCAGACTTTTGCCACAGTAGTCAATGTATTTATACCTTAACTGTATTTATACCTTAACTGCTCAGCAGATCACACACATCTAGGAATGGTCAAAGAACCACGGTTCTCTCAGCACAGCCCTGGCTGTACCGTAATACCTTAACACACAATGAGCATGTTTACACAAATTCTACAAAATAAAAATAAAACTCCAAAAAGGCTTCTGGGTCTATCACTGGTCAATCAAATATGCTGATGTGATATTATGTGCATCATCTCTACTGTTATGAACTGTATTTTATCCTGGGACTCAATTACAGCTGCATTACTAAATCCTAGCCAGACTCCTACAAAATAGACAGCACATATGACCACCGAGTCATCCCCTGTATCGACACTATCCCCGGCATTCTCAGCCACATCGATTCCCCAGGATATCACTGCAAACAGACAACAGAGGTCTCGGGTAATAGTACTGAACTGGCCTGAAGTTTTATCGAGCCGCATGATGGTTATCTAACATGGCACGTTCAGAGGCTGATGTCTGCACACCTGTTCATCCGAGTACCTTTTCTGTTTTTAATGTCTGTGTTTGCTTTTACTCTGCAAGCAGGGCGCCCTGTGAAGCAGACTTTGGTCTCGGTGGGGCTCTCCCTGCTAAAATAAAGGATAAATAGAAATGAAATAAAATGTATCGCTGTGAATGTGCTGTCTACTATATTTACTCGAATGGACTGCCCCTTCATTGGACAATTAGGTTAAAATGCTGCACCTGCTCCCTAATGGAACCCACATACTGAGGGAGAACTGTCTATGAGCCAAATTCTCCTTGTGCTTTGCACTTTTTAAAACATTTGCATTTTCTGCACTTTATTATGTAGCCAAATAAAATAAGCAATATATTTTGGACATGCCTCTATTTCTGATTTTTTAAAATCTATTTTTGTAGCAGAGCCTCGTTCCTTGGCTTGCATTTTCACACGAATGTGAAATTTTAATAAAACTTCTCACCACTTTTGTCAGCAGGTCCAAACACAATAGAGTTAAATAATCACTCCATTCATTAACAAAATGTAAACAGAATTCATGTTATGTTTTTGGAAGACAGAATATACCCACTGCTGTGGAAACATAAGAGCCCTGTTTTACATTTAACAGCTGTACATGAATCTCTCCTGGAATGTGTCTCAGCCTTGTCTGAGGGGCTGCAAGGCTATTGGTTTGAGAGTCCATAAGTACAATAATGGGGCATTAAGGACAACAACCAACAGTTGTTTACATTATCTATGTTTCCTCTATTGATGGTCTGCTTAACATCATTTAGTCGTGTAAAACATGGGAAGCAGTATGCTAATGTAAAACATGATTTAAAATGGAGTTAATTCAAGAGGGTCAAGAGGGATTTCACACATTACTTAGCAAACACAATTTGCAAGAATTATTCCAGGGTTTAAATCTGTTCTATCTTCATGTTCTGTATGCTTACTGGCAAAAACTGGTCATTGGGGCCATACATTTGTATGAGGGGACTGGACTTTAAAACTGCCTTGGTTAATACTGAATCACAGGGCTTCCAGTCTACCAGGCAATTAGGTTAAAAAAATGTTTGCATTCCATTCTATTGTCTGCTCTCCACACTCCGCTGTAGTCATGTGACTTTCTTCCAGCCTCATAACCATTTCTGTCGCACTGCCTGGCAAATTTATCCCCATCTTACCCTGGAACCCTGGGTAAGATAGGGAACCCTGGAACCTTCTGCCTTCCTTTCACAGTTAATACAAGTGCAAGCTGGCCACCTTAATCAGTGTTTCAGAATACCACGAATACTCAAGGGTCAACTCATAGGACTGCCTTAAAGACGACTGCACTGCACTTCTGGTACAGGAGCAAAAACACGGCTCAGGTAAAGCACTGGCAGCCGGCAGGCTACAGCTGCGATCTGCGCTAAGAGAGCTTCCCATCGTCTGACTGAATCAAATGTGCCAAAGGGTTTGCAGATCTCTCTGAATTTAGATGGCCAGGTCAGATTAGGGAAAAGAATCAGCAGACACAGCAAGGATGACGTAAATTTCACATGTTGCCCGTCAGTACGAGAAAAGGCAAGCGCTTACCGTGGCACCCTTGGCAGCAGCTGCCCTGGTAAGCGTGGTGCATGTGCCAGCAGGGTCCATGGTGCCATCCTTGGGGACGTACAGCGTGCCGTAAAGGTCGTCCACGTTCATCAGCGGGTACAAATCCTTGGTCTCCGCAGGTGACAGGACGTGAGACTCGATGCCATACACCTTCCCCAGCTGCAGGAAATGGCAAACAGCACAATCATAATCCTTTCCGTAATGCAAAAAACATGCAGGAAACGTCACCAGAGCCATATAAATGACTGAATGAATTGTTTCATTGATTTCTGAGACAACTCCAGCTTTACCTGCATCAGTAATGCAGTATATATACCTGTGATTCAGTACCACAGGATTACCTGTGGCCTACTGTTATCACAACTACATACAGCACAACCAGCTATCCAGTCATGGGCTCGCTCTCCCCCATACCAGTGCCAATATGAACAGACTTCAGCTCAAACACTCTCTCACACACAGACACACACACACCCACATATCAAACACACACACACACACACCCACATATCAAACACACACACACACACCCACATATCAAACACACACACACACATATCAAACACACACACTCACACTCACACACCCCCACACACACAGACACACACACACACCAGTCAAACCAGGCCGGTTTGGCTGACTACGCACCGACATGAGGCGCTTGTACTCATCCAGCCTCTGCTTGTTGGAAGCGATGAAGAGGCCTCCGTTCTGGATCCAGCCTGTGTGCAGGCCGGTCTCCTGCTCCAGGTCAGCGCTGACCACCTGCCTGGTGTGGGCCAGCAGCTCCACCTCCACATCGCTGGGCCTCAGCTGCCACAGCAGCCCTGGCACAGGGAGGGTCAACAGCTCACCCGCACGCCAGTGATGACATCACACATACACGCACATGCTATTTTCACATTATGTTTTCGACTGCATTGTGCATTCACGCAGTATAATGGTGGTATTATAAATCCGACTTTTTTTAAATTTTTATTATGCCCCCACATGAAAAACAATGACATTTTTTACACTTAAAAACCTGTCCCGAGGCATTGCACTGAAACTCTCCCTATCCTGGGCAGGTAACAGCAAAGTGGTAATTGTGATCACTAGCACAGGGCAATATGATGTAAAAATCTCCCCTTTGGTCAAACTGGTAGAATCACTGTAGTAACTGTTTTGAAATAGTCAAAATAGAAAAATTAGCACAGACAGGGTGTGGGAGTTTGTGTAGAGGCATGCACATGCGTGAACAAAAGTGTGACTTTCATTTGTTTCTCAGAGCACAAATACACACGGCTTCTTTCTGCCACTCTCAGTACCAGCTGTGTGCCATGTGGTGCCCGCCGTCAGTCGGTCTCTCTCCAGCAGCACCACGTTGGTCATGCCCATCTTAGTCAGGTGGTACACGGTCTGGCAGCCCAGGCTGCCCCCACCAATCACCACGGCCTCCGCTGACTTGGGGAGGGGCTTTGTGGGGCCGCTGAGCTCGCTCTCCTGCTTCAGGATCTTCTCATAGGGCACGCTCTTCTCAGAGGTGGGCTCGGGGGCGGAGCTGTAGCAGCGAGAGGCAGAGCGGCAGAGGGGCCCGAGGGCGGCGCGACACATGCCCGCCTTCCGCACGGCTGTGCCCACAAAGGCCATGTCCCCTGCCAGCCAAAAAACACACAGCAGCGACATCAGCAGGGTGCCTTCAGCACAACACCGGCACAAGCCTTTCGCAGTCTGAAAGAATGACTGGGGGCTGTTCTGGCCTGGGCTTTTGAAGTTCCCGAGCCCCCAGAGTTCAGAGCAGGACAAAGGCTGTCTCTCTGGACAGGACCAAACATGTGCAATTAATATTGGCCATACAATTTACTAAGTCTCCAGAAATGTTCTTGTATGTTGACTGGTCTGAGAATAATGGAAAGTGGTGTCAACTCTTGTTTACATCTTTGCAGGACATTCAGGACTGTTAACAGACAGACATTTGGTAGGAGCACAGACATTTGGTCTGAGCATTAGCATGACAGTGATCAGTGTTCCTGTGATAGGGGAGTGATAAGGGTACTGTACATTAGCATTAGCAAGGCAGTGATCACTTCCTGTGACAGGATCAGATTACAATGACCGGACCCCATATGGATGGCCCTGCAAAGTATGAAGACATGTTGCAACCTTTCTTCGTATGGAATTAACAGAATGGACTTTAAAATATTTTTCATATTTTCTATGATTTGGGAAGTGTTGTATACTATCATGTATTCACACCTCTGGAACAAACAGGTCTAATTCGAAGGATTAAAAAATAGGTTTCATGCTCAAATTTAACAGTAGGTGGAGGTAATGTTCCGGCGTTGTAACAATTCGCCATAAAATAACTTTTCTTGGTGTTTGCCATGCGTTACTCAGTGTATCTGTGAATTCTGATCAGAAAATACTATACGTTTTTGGTTCATTGAAAACTCATTGATGTTTCATTTTCCGGTAAGCCATCACATGCAAACCGCGATTAGCTTCATTAGTCATTTCTAAATGACAACTTAATATCGATAGACAGTTAAAAATAAACTGAGAAACAAACAAATAAAACAAACTCAAGAGATGCAGTAATTTCTTAACCATTTGTTATGAACAACAAACGTGAGAGTGGGGGGAAAAAGTATAGGCTAGTCTATAACAATCTGGCATGTATACACCATGCCAGGCATGTCTAGAAACGCATTTGGTGCAACAGAATTAAATAAAATATTCCATATTTTATAATATATCCCAAAAAATATTAGAGATTGTGAGTTACCATTCTGCGTCTTTAGCATATAACTGGCTTAATAAATATCCTATATACAACGTACTTTTTGTAATGTTTACAGTACGTAAGTGAAGCCAGGCAACGCTGAAATCTCTTCTGTCAAATGTGCTAACTTACTTACAAAAACATAACGTTAGGTAAACATATATTGCTCCGGAATACCTCCAATATGTTGCGCATGAATACGGTACGTGTGACTACCACAGGCTGTAGGTAGCAGCCAGTTGCAACGTGGCCATTTTGTTTCACGTGAAGCGTGCAAACTTTAGTCATGCGTGGACGCTACAATTTAACTAAATAAAACAAGATAAGCTCGTGCCACATATCTTGCAAGTGTATTACATAACGCAAAGGTGTCCATCTGTGTCTAATTAACTACTTATTAGTACATTTAGTGAAACAGCAACTAATTCGCGGCAAATTTAATATTTACACTGTAGCCTAATGAGAAATAAGTGTCTTATTTCCTTGCCATCCCCGGGTTCCACGTGCGAGTGGGCTACAAGTTCTTGTCCAATCATTACGACAACCTATCATTACAGGACAAAAGTTTCGCTGATGAAATTTAATTCACTCCAATAACCTGTCCATGCACGGTAATATTACGCTCAGTGAAACGTCAGCAGTATTTTAAGTGCACATAAGACGTACCGTTTTCCTGTAGTTATGCTTCCTGATGACAGGTTCCCCTCAATGTTCCAAAAACGAAATACTGTATATAAGATGCAGAAGGAACTGCCAGTCAGAATCTGCTCAAAAATGGCTGTCGCGTGTTCGACCTGGATTGCACTCTGTGAAAACAGCTGTTCTCCGAATCAAGTTTTAGCAACAAGCAGTGGCGGACAAGTAACGCAAAGCCCTAATAGCACATACATTTGAATGTTTTCAAAGAACTGGTTCTCTGCGTACTGTCACTGTGTTTGCATGGTTAGTTAATGTGTAGGCTACTGCGCCTAGTGGTAGCCTATTGGCTACTATAACTTTTCCTACTAAAAGCGACCAAGTTTATTCAGAAGCATGTGCACATAATTACATTACGATGACCGTTTATGCCGGTTCTCTAATTATTTCCATTCCAGCATCATACAATATAGCTCACTGCCCATGTCGCCTACTGTGCCGTGAAAAAGTATTCCCCCCCTCCAGATTCTCTCCCTCTATTATTGCATGCTTGTCACACTGAATGGTTTCCTATCTTTAGACAAAATGTAGTATTAGACGAAGGGAACCCGAGTAAACAAAAACACATTTTTTAAAATGATTATTTCGTTTAGGCTTATTTAATTAAAAGGTTATCAAACACCCATATCACCCATGTAAAAAATACTCGCCCCTTAAATTTAACTGGTTGCACCACCTTTAGCCGAAATAACTGAAGGAAACGCTTCCTATAATCCGATATCAGACTTTCACATCGCTGTGGAAGAACTTTAATTTAAACAAATTGCTGGGTTCTCAAGCATGAACTGCTCGTTTCAGGTCCTGCCACAGCACCTCTATTGGGTTAAGGTTAGGACTTTGACTTGGCCACTCCAAAACTTTAATGTTGTTTCTTTTCAAACATTCAGATGTGGACTTGCTTTTGTGTTTTGGATCATGGTCTTGCTGCATAACCCAATTATGCTTCAGCTTACAGACAGATGATTGGACATAATTCATAAGAATTTTCTGGTACCAAGCAGAATACATGGTTCCTTCAATAATGGCAAGTTGTCCAGGTCCCAAGGCAGCAAAACATCCCCACACCATCACACTGCATTTGCTTTATGCCAAACATAATGTAACTCATGTTTTCCAAAAAGTTCCCATTTTGACTCATCCGTCAATAGAACATTATCCCAAAAGGCTTGGGGATCATCCAGGAGCTTTTCTGCAAGACAAGATTTTTTTCTTGGTTAGCAATGGTTTCTGCCTGGCTGCTGTCCCGAATCATTTTTGCCCAGTCTCTTTTGTATTGTAGCGTCATGATCACTGACCTTAGCTGAGGCTGAAGAGACCTATGGTTCTTTGAATGTTCTTCTGGGATCTTTTGTGACTTCCTGGATGAATTGTCGCTGCGCCCTTGGAGAAATTTTGGCAGGCCAGCCACTCCCAGGAAGATTCACCACTGTACCAAGCGTTTCCCATTTGGAAATAATGGCTCTCATTGTGGTTCGGTGGAGTCCCAGAACCTTAGAAATGGCTTTGTAACCCTTCTCAGACATATATTTCAACAACTTTTTTTGCATCTCTTCTGGAATTTCCTTTGATCGTGTCATAGTGTGCTTGTGGAAACTTTGTGGTGCCTGCTTCACTCTGATGGTAAGGTTCAGTATGAGTAGATTGAACAGGGCTGGCTGCAATCAAGCCTGGTTGTGTTCAATCAGCTGAATCTAATTATCAATTAAATTTGTGTAATTGGTTGATTGAGTAACATGCTATTTTAAAGCAAAACATACCATTACACTATTAGGTCAATAAGAAGTTTAGAACCACTGGAGGGTACGCAAACTACTGAAAACAAGGGTGTAAATACTGGCGTAGGTTTTTAAAATACATTTCTCATTTGAGAACGTGTTATATTGGTTGATTTCATCGAGTCGTTATTGATTAAAGTTTCATATTTTTCACACTGAATCATTAGAAATACAGCTCAGTAACTTGAGAGCAGTGTCCATTTGTGTGAGACGCCTGAATGACACCACATCAGTTCACCAGAGCACAACCACAGAAACCCGAGGGGGGAACTCCACAGCTGCGACACAACGGGAAAGAAGTGGAAATTCAGCATCAGTGTCGTCCCCATCACAGTGTTGGGAAACAGACAGTTTTGCGTATTCTGCGTTTGGGAAGTTTCCGCTGGGCCCCAGGGGAAGGCGAGCCCCCCTGTTGTATTTCAATTTCAATGTGAATGGTACCTGTTTGAATAGGTAGGATGGGTTTGAATTTGAATGGTCCAATCGGAAGGAAGCACAGCCTCTTATCAGCAATCAGAGGCAGTGATCCCTTTCAACAATAGAATTCCACTGTATAAATCTAATCACCCACCAATACTATTTTGAACTTTCTTGCTGAGTTGTTCCCGTAGCCGGCTGCGTAATAAATCTTCCTGTTTTTACTACAAACTTTTGATCTGCTTCTTCCTGGGCTAACGGTCATTTTACCTGTTTTTGGTAACATCTTGAGTAACCTACAACAGCATGCCATTGTTTCTTTATATCGTGGATGAGACAGGCATAAAATAGATAAACAGTATCTTTTGTGATAGCGTTTCTGCAGGACTTTTGGTTTTTATGGAGTTTGTGGCATTCAGTAACCCTATCTTACAGTTCTATTTCTGCATTTCTTTCCATTCAGTGTAGTGAAAAGCAGTTTCTACACACTCCCAAATCACTGCTTTTTTTTCCAGAAAATTTGAGGGCATTGTTTTTATTTAAATTCACGGTCTTGTCAGTTGAGGAAAAAAAATGAAAAACAGTTTTAGAATGTTCATCAATTAAAGGCAGGTTTCCGGCCCAGACATGCAGGACTCTGGTTGCCCCCATGTAACCTTCTCCTTTTATCCAATCAGAGCAGAGATAGAGATGCCTGCCCCTTCAAAATAAAGATTGCTTAATTTCAAACTGATCCAGACAGTTTGAGTGAAACAGAAGTCTGCTTTGCAGTTGTCACGCAGGCCAAAACAAATATACAGTTCAGGCCAAAAGCGTTAGGCCAACCTGTGTTTTTTGTTTGTTTTTGTTTTTGTTTTTTAAACCTTTATGCAGAGAATAATTATTTATTTTATGTGCATTTATTGAATAAATAAGCAAAGTACAAACATGTTTTACTTAGAATAACACAAAAAGATTAGTTTTGCATAAAAGTAATCTTAGACTTTCGTCAAAATAGATTCCTTTGGCTTTAAGTAGTTTTAAGCTAATTATTGGAAGTCTATCAAATCATTTTTCAGAGTGGGAGGTGGAGGGGTAGATAAATTGACTGAAATCCTATCTACCTTAAGTTTTTTAAAACCACAGGTAGCCTAATAACATTGGCTTGTAGGGTAAAGAAAGTAAAATATGCTCTAAATTTTAAAAAAAATATATATTATATGTGCAGAGCCAATTAAACATATTTGTGGCAAGAAGGTTATTCCCGGCAAGAAATTGTTAAGAAGCTTGATTTCCAGATGCAGTGTTCAGTACACATTCAGAAGGTTCCAGCTGTAATGTTAACAGAGAAGACCAGGAAGAAGAAGGATAACACCAGAGGCAGAAGACAAATATCTTGAGGCACCTAGCAAATGGAACCATAGTAAAAATGCACCACGATTACAGGAAGCAACTAGAGAAACCACTTTCCCTACAGGCTATATACACACATTGTGAGCCGTCAAACTCACATGTCGAATCCCAAAATATATATTTTTAAAAACGAAATACCTTTTAATAAAAGCTGAGAATCTGCACATCAACCTGATGTGAATTGTTTGTTTACAAATCTAAAATTGTGGAGTACTGACCCAATTAAATTAAAAAAGAAATCTTTGTCCCAAACATTATGGAGCTCACTATATGTATATACACACACACACACACACACACGCCTGGCAGCAGTACACAGTGATGCTCTCCGATTTCATATAGCCCCCCCCCCCCCCAGTCATTACATATATGCAAACATGTATTCAATGCACTGTATATATAAATGAAGAAATAAAATGAAGCGGATATTTGTTAGCAGAACCTGTTTTGCAAGGTTTTGTTCTTAGCTAATCTTCTTTGTCTGCAATCCATTTTTTCAAGACTACACTGTCAGGCTTATTTACATTCAAGGAAAATAAAGTTTTGTTGTTCAGATTAGCGGTAAAGAGTTATTATATATTAAAGTATACATTCCTAACCTGTCCCAGGTAGGAGTGGGAAATACCAGACTGCATCCCATTACACTGGAATGGAAGGTCTGGTGTTATATACATTTTTGTTACAATGGGCCATACTTTACAGTTTGGTGTACTGCAGCCATTTTATTTTTCTTCTTTGTGTCAAGATCAATTCATTAAAAACGGCTGTTTTTTTAGGCAGACCTTTTGTGCTCTGCACCATATGCTGAATCAACTAAATAAATAATTAAAATTGAGACTGTTGTTAAGGGCTCAATGTTCAGGTCTTATCCTACAGCTGAAGTAAACTATATGACCAAAAATATCTGGGCATCCCTTGGTCTGGGGCTGTTTTTCATGGTTTGGGCTAGGCCCCCTAGTTCCAGTGAAGGCAAATCTTAATGCTACAGCATACAATCACATTCTAGACAATTATGTGCTTCTCCAACAGTTTGGGGAAGGCCCTTTCCTGTTTCAGCATGACAATACCCCTGGACACACAGCGAGGTCCATTTAGAAATGGTTTTGTTGAGAACGGTGTGGAAGAACTTGACTGGCCTGCAAAGAGCCCTGACCTCAGCCCCATCCAACACATTTGGGATCCATTTAAAGATAACTGCAAGCCAGGCCTAATCGCCCAGTCAGTGCCTGACCTCTCTATATTGCTCTTCTGGCTGAATGGAAGCAAATTTTGCAGCAGTGCTCTAGCATCTAGTATAAAGCCGTCCCAGAAGAGTGGAGGTTGTTATAGCAGCAAAGGGTGGACCAACTCCATATTAATGCCCATAATTTTGGATGAGATGTAGGATGGCAGGTGTCCACATACTTTTGGCCATGTAGTGAAAGTCTGTCCCCGCACCCTGTCCTTCGTGTTTATGTTGCCCTCTAGTGATCTCTCTGTGCCAATGCGCCATAATACTCAATTTTAAATTGGATTAATTCTCAATATCGTTATGAACATTGGGGAAACATAATGGTTGTTATTCATGTAGTTTTCACATTATCATAAGAAAGATATTGAAGCAATGTTTTCACTTCTGACTATTTTTTATACATGCAGCACTGTGCCTCACATCACACCATGGTTTCCAAATGGTCACACTGGGTAAGATCCAAACTGCTTTTAATTGGGTATAGAATTTCTCAAAGAAACATATTCCCCACTAATTATGTGAAGGTATCAGAAAATGCAGAGTGAATACAATTCACCTACTGTAGGCACCTTAACATTCAGCACTAAACACTTAAAGTTTCAGGGACAAAGGTTGGCCTTCGATTATAAACACTACAAGACTTGGATTGACGGGGCCAGGCTTGGATGCTAATTTTATGAGTTTCCCAAGATGGCTGATGGAAGAGCACAAAGGCAAATATATGAAAATCTGTTATATAACTACAACACAAATGAGGTGCTGACGCGTATGAGCGCATACAGGCTCAACCCAGCCCACCCTGGAATGGCCTGCACAAAGTGGAGCCTGGAGCTCATAGCCTGAGTTTGCTGCTAGCACTGTTATCAGCCTGCTAGAGAAACCTGAAACTGGATACAACAGCCATATTCAGGAAGGGAAATTGCTGATCCAAAAATATTTGACAGTTCCAGAAAGGCGACAGTAGGAAATGCTATGAATGCTATAAATATAAACTCGGCATTACATGATAAAACATTCAACATTCCTTCCCCCAGATACTATTCCCAATTTCTTGTTCTACAGTACACATAGCCGACTGGGGCATACCGGTGTGGCATTATATTTACCTACTTTGTAACACTTGTACTGGATCAAATTATGACATATACGTGGACTTCCAAACTGCCAATGTGTCACATTTTGCAACCTTACCAACAGTTTGCTTAGAGACACATATGTTGCTTCTCATGGATGATCGGTTAGATTTGGGACCGTGAAAACAGATAGCTGTTTAAGTAAGATAATGTACAGTGAGCTCCATAAGGTTTGGGACAAATACTTTTTTTCCCCCTTGATTTGACACATTTTTAGATTTGTATTCAGACAATTCACATGTGGTTAAAGTACCCTGAAATGGGGGACTATGAATAAAAATCGCAGTAATTTCTACACAGTGAAACCAAAACGTATTTAAAATAAATACAAAGCTGAGAATCTGCACGCAAACCACACACAAATTTTTGATAACAAATCTAAAATTGAGGAGTACAGAGCGAGATAAAGAAAAAATATAGATGTCTTTGTCCCAAACATTATGGAGTTCACTGTAGATCAAGGTGAAGGTCAGTTAGCTAGCTAGCTAGCTATCTATTAACATCATTTAGCTTTCTAGCTAGGCAACATTAGCCAACCTTCCAGGGGGTGAAGGTTAATGTTACGAGTTTAAAAAATGTAAAAATTAAACTTAGGCCACTATGGAAAGCTGCTGTTGAAATGCCTAAAGGGAAAACCCAACATCAATAAACAAAAAGCCTTTCATTTTATCAGTATAAATATACACAGATGTTAAAGTATTCAAAATTATGGTAAACTAAGGTTAACTAAGATTACCCAGAAGCCATGCTATATGTACAGATAAATAAAGAACAAAACTGCTACATTCATTTGTTACCACAACCCATCATGCACTGTAAATTTGAAGATGACAGAACCTGACAGATGACAGAAAAAATTTAAACTGAACCCATTGCACTTTTACTTTTGCAAGTTATGATGTCGAGGTAATACAGAGTTATGATAACATAGTACATAGCATGCAATACATATGCATACAGCAAACACTACATTTCATAGCTTGCACAGAGCTCATAGTAAACATGTAATAACCTCATATAATAAAAATATTACATTTTACCATTACAATAATTCTACAGGGCCTACATATAGCTACACAAATGCTATCAATTATTATTATTATTTTAAAAATATAATAATCGATTGTTTATATAGCTATATGCTAGTCCTTTGAGATTATCCACAGACCTAGAGCACAGGTAAATAATTATCAGTGGCACTGATTACATTTACATTCAGTGTAATTGTGCAAGTCGCCAACACAAACAGAAAGGTTGAGCCCAAGATTATTAGTTTATAGTTACCATGACAAATAAAAATAGTCTTCTCACTTTTGATCACAAGTTGTAACTATCAAAATGCATTAAAAATACATTTTTTATATAAATCCGCTTGAATTCATATGACATTACATGCCCAGTGAATCTAGTAAAGAAAATTAACATTGAACTAATGGGATTGTATTTCTAGTTTCACTTGATACAATGAAACAAGAATAAAAATAACATGAGATTTCAGCTCAGTGGGATACTGAAATAAATAAAAAAACAGGAAATAAATAAAGGTACTACTACTGCTAAGACTACCAACAACTAGTAACAAGCCTAAAAAACAGAAACAAACTTAATTCCTAAACTACAAGCAGAGGCATTAGAGGTACCATTTGTATTCAGAAAAGGCAATGATTGCAGACACATGCTCAATGGTGCTTGATTGTCATCACAGTGAAGTCTTTATCACTTTTAAAAGCAGGCACCAGTTGGTTTCCCTTAAAACCAGCTGATAAGCCTTTCCTGTAGCACGAGTCCTAGCCTCAGTGTTTGGGCAGACCTCTGCTCACACAGATTTCTTAATTCCACTGGCAGATTATAATTGTGGATCTCTTCCCTTCATGGTTCAGAATGACTGGATTCACCCGGTAAGTTTAGTGTTCAATGCAAAAGATATGGTGGCCAGTGACCTGTGGCATGAGATGGAAACTCACAGACAGGGTATTTGCTACACACGGGAAGAGGTGAGCAGGTGAGCACAAACGAAGGAGAACAGGAAGCATGTGACACACACCACAACCGTATCAACCAAAATAAAAGAAATGCGGTCCACTGCATGCAGAGACATGCATACCTATCACACACTTTTTCCCTGTGGAACAGTGGCTCCTGACTCCAGGTGTACCGACGCACAGCACCTGTAAGATGTCCGAGCAAGAAAGCCCATATTTATTATGTGAGGGAGGGACCGGGGGCCTCAGAGGTCAGGAGCTGGACTGCTGCCTCGGGTCAACGAACCCACAGCACGGCTGTTTGTAGAAGGAACGCAGCAAAACAGCCCTTGCCTAGTGATGACAAAATATGCGATAAAATAAGGTTCCTTTCATGCCGCAGGCGATCCGCACCGCGCTGAGTTAGAGCTCGTCACGGTACGCGGTATGCAGTCCCGCTGTCGGCACCGAGCCCTTCAAAGTCTTGAAGGACCCGCGCCAGTCCGTCCGCACGGAATCGTCGTCCCAGATAGTGGAGGTCTCTGTGTCGCTCACCCACTCCGGGTCTCCGGCGTAGTGGCAGGGCTGCACCAGAAGGGGGTGCGTTGAGTACGCCTGCAAGTTCCGGTTGGGGAAATGGGCCTTGTACTCCTCACTATGCAAGGGAAAAATTAAAATCACAGGACACCCATCAGGGTAACATGCAGGCCTTGTTTGAGAAGCTGTTGCCTATCAGTATATCACTGAATGGAAACTGGGGGGGGGGTGGGGGGCGGCGATAACCAGGTACATTATCCTGGGCCCAGGAGGAGGGGAGGGGGCCCAATGGCCAATGAACTTGTGCTAAATATTACTGTCCCGGGCCCTGGAATAAAACAATAATTTTGACCTGGGCCCAGGAATTTCACCCGGCAGCCCCGTGTATGAAACACTGGAAAACTATTTGATACTTGCCTGTAACAGAAATAAAAGTATAAAGAAAATAAAGAATGCTCTATGTTAACATCTATATACAGTATTTTTAATATCCAGACACACAGGATTATAAATGAGGAGTGCCCTGCGCAGAGACTGAATAAAGTACATCAATAATAATGTGCAGAGGCCCAGGCTCTGAGTCATAACCATTTCCACAAGTCTCCCATCGCAAATGTTAACTAAGGCCCTCGATAGACAAAACAGCAAAAACAACTGAGAAAAAGTGAGTGCACAATGTCAGGAGGCTTTTTAAATATCACATTGAAATCACCAAAATCAGTTAAATAATGAATGATTTAGGTATGGATTTCTGAGCATGCACTGTAAGAAGTACTGTAGCATTCCAGTGTGGCTAGACAAGGGAAGCAGAACTTATCACCAGCACATTGGGACTGTGGCAGAGGGCCAGTTTTCCATACACCATTCCACTGCTCTGATGCATTTTCCAGACATGTTTCTGGGCTAAGCTCCCATTGGCTCAGAGGGTCTCTGGGCCTACTGCTGTAGCTGCTCGGTCACACCATGAGAGAGTATTTTCATCCAGATTAACGAATCACAGGCTGACAAGTCTTCAACATGAAAAACTGAACCGGCAACTTCTCTTGGATAAAGAGGAGAACACATCAGAGGAGGAGGCCAGTATGAGACTCCAGAAGGCAAATGTAAAGCCAAGATTATAAATGTACAAACAAGGAGCATGAGAGTTCAATTATTTCCGCCCGTCCTCAGGCTATATATATAAAAGTAAGTATGAAACAACCAATTCATGCACACCTAATTCCAAGTCTTTCACACCAATCAAGCCAGAGCAGACCATCAGCTTTTCCTGCCATGGTTTGACTGAGAGTTGCCCTAAGGAAGTGGCAACAGAGAAGAAGCAGGAACCGTGCAAAAAGACTGCCAGCTGGACAAGTTTCTAGACCCTGGAGATACAGGTTTCTACCAAAGTATTTGTCCCACTTACTTTGAGTGTTTGTCATACATGATGGGCAAGAACTCGTCTACAGGCAGCATCTTGGAGAGAGGTTCGGCATTGATGAGCTTCTGGGCCCCCTGCTGAGAGATAGCATAGGACAGCGTCCAATAGGAGTAGTCTGCCACCACCAGATTCCGCACGTTCTCCACTGCTACCTCGTCTCCCGGTTTCACCTTCTTCCGGCCCAGGTATCTATGGCAGAATGGAGAAAGGGGTAGTGTCAGTCAAAAGGGGGAGTCAGCCACAAGAGGGCACTGCAACACAAAGAGATGCACTGCCACCAATGGTCCTCTTCACCTCGCACAAAAAAACACAACATGCAGCCGAGTAACTAGACTATATGGTCTCCATGGCAACATCCCTGTCACACTGTCTGCTCCCAAGAGCAGCCTGATATTGTATGGCTCCGCCCCACTCACATAATGTCCCAGTCCAGCTCCACCTTCTCAACCTCTTCCATCAAGCGCAGTATCCGCCGCTTGACGTTGCCCTGGAAACGTATGTCATCCTCAAAGATCAGCGCCTTGTCCAGCTGCATGTCCACCATCTGCAAGTAAAACAGTCTATCATCTCATAGCAGGAACTCTGGGGTCTATACCTTACACAGAGGGGACCTAAGAGCTATGCTGTCATCTTAGAAAAGGAAATATTGGGATCTGTAATGTAATCTCACACAGGGAATTCTGGGAGCTATATTGTAACCTCATATGGAATTCTGGCAGCTATAATATCATTTTAGATGTGGAACTCACCCGACAATACGTTACACTAAAAAGCCAGATGAGAAACAGCATTATTGCAGAACTAAAAGTTGTTGAATCGGAGGAAGACGCTAAAACCAAACGTCAGACTTATTTATAATAAACATGCTTTATTTCATATGAGCGTTTCAGTGTCTACTAGTCTGTCAAAAGAGCCTGGGCGTGTTTTTTAGTCTAAATGAACTAAAAGATGTCTTCCTGAGAGAATGCATGTGCATGCAGGTGTGGAGAGCACCCGCGGGCCCCTCACCTCCTTCCAGATGAAGTAGTGGCTGAGGAAGCAGCCGACCTCGCCCTTAGTCAGGGTGCGACCCGAGAAGGGGTCGTAGTATCCCGGCAGGAGGTCAACGCCCAAAAGCTTGATTTCACTGCTGTTTAGAGCACTGTGTGATGGAGCACACACACACACACGTGTACACATGCATGTAATATGTAGAGTGATTCATTACTCGCACATGCTGTGCAATTTCCTCACTGCGAGAGACAAAGCTGAATTACCCTCCATCCACAGCGTCCACCACCTTGACATCAATCTCCAGCTCGTTGAGAGCCCACAGCATCCTATCCCGTCTGTCCGGACGCCGGCGTAAATTTATCAGGTATATCTGCGGCAAAGGCACAGGTTAAAAAAAAACGCCTCAATGAGACCATGAACCATGAGATGCCGGTTACCCACATTTTCTAATTCAGTGGGTAACCATGGTGTCAGCTGAACACAGCCTGTAGAGGTAGTGCTACAGCCCAATTTCTGACAAAAATATAGAATCAGAAAAGCAATTCCAATGGAATGACTCTCCAGATACGCACAAAAATTGATGTGTCATTTTACAGAGAACTGAGGACATTTGTTGTGAGTGTTGTTCTGGATATGCCTCTGGCTACTGTTTAACTTCATGATTCTTTGCCAAAGTGTTTAAGTGCACCTTGATGGATTCTGAACTTACAGTTATGTAATATATAAGTACATCCTCGTGACTGTCTGGGGTCATGGGTGACAAGGTCAATGGCAGCTTGAAGTGACCCAGGGTAAATCTCTCAGTGAGTTTATAAAAGTGTATGCAAATGTTTAAAAAACAGATAATAACAAATAAGCCCTTCAATTATGTGCATTCCTTTTTGTGTTTCGTCTTATCGCCTTTTTGAGACCCTGGACATTTCCTTTAATATTTTTACAATAAATCCCTCACCTCATCAAAGCCCATGAGGTCTCTTTGTCTGGGAAGCAAATGTATGTACCGTGAGGGGTACATGGGTGGCCCATCAACTGAAAAACAAATGAAGAACTTTCACACGGCATTTCTGAAAGGTCACCATTTTTCTCTGTATTTTTTGTCTTTTCACAGGACAAGTCAAAACTGGTGACACCTGCTCACTCACTGACTCCACTTTTACAAAGGCTGTCCTTTTCACTCTGCGTACATAAACAGAACAACATGCACAGACACATTCACATGCAGACTCACTCACAGTCTGGCCATAGCCTTTCACCTTAATCCAGTCTAATAAAAAAACCTGCACTTACTCATGGACTCCAGCTGCACATGAACAAAGTTGATTTGGTCATCCTCGATGGTGTGGTGAGGCTTTGTAGGAACATTCAGGTAGCCGTAGCGCTCCTTGTTGCACAGGTACATCTGCACCTCTGGCACCCAAAACCGTCACACGGGTGCAAAAACAGACACGCAGTTAGCGCTTTTATTTCGCCACAGCAAGTGAAGTACCACACGGCGGTTAGAGACCATTTGGCCACCAGGGGGAGCCATACCCGAGACGCGGCAGGAGAAGGCGAAAACGATGATGTCGTCGAAAGGCCAGGAGTAGTCCTTGTGGGGAGGGTGGAAGGCCAGCTTCTTGGTGCCCGCCTTACGCAGGTCCAACAGCACGGTGGAGTGCACCATGGGGACGGCGTAGCAGCCGAGCCGATGCCGGTGCTTGGTAGGGAAGTATTCGGCAGTGCGGCGGTAGTATCCCTGAAAGCAGTTTTGTTTTTATTTTATATAACCATTGCCTTACCACAGAAAAGCCACTGTGGATAGACATCATATTTCCAAGGGAGCCTAGGGCCAAGAAGGCAGCTTATAGTGCAAACATACAAGTCATTACAAATAGTCAAATGCACAGTGTGATAATAAAAAATTAGGCAAATTCACATTTCCCTCCTTTCTGTAAGAGGTTCTGCAGTGGGAGCGCACTGATCAGACCTGCGCTGTAGAGCATGGTCGTAGCCGTGCTTGGTGGGTAGACACAGAGGGTGTGGTGCATGCATTACCTGAGGGGTTATGCCGCACCAGTAATTGGAGTACGCAGTCTGAGAGTCCAGCATGGGCGCGATAACCGACTTGTTTTCCGCCACCATAAGGCTGAGCGTTTTTGGGTTGGTCAGGATGTTGTCTGTGTCTGCATACTGAAGACAGGGGTCATCATTCACACATCCCAAAACGCGTGAAACCAGAACAGCCTTTCTCTCCTCTGTCCCATCCCTTTACCCACCCCTATGATCACCCTTCCTCTTCTGTAACATGATATCATTGCAGAGAGTCTTAAAGGGCTTCCAAGTAAATGAGTGGTTGTCCAACTGAAAATTTCAAATGGGGACCATTTACACTTAAAGTCAAGCTCCAACCACTGCAACACACAGTGGGATGCATGCCTCTACAACACTTAGCAGCTGTTATAATAACTCTGTTTTATTCCTTATTCCTTGAACAAAAGGCAACGATTTCACCCCTTTCTGTTCAAAGAGAGACTAACAGACACACAGCGGGGAATCCTGAAAAAATTTTCACTACATCCAGTGGTCACAGAGGTAACTGGATATGCATGTTTAAAGACTTAACATTTTATGATAAAAAAGCAACAAGCGGGAAGGTCTTATAGTTAAGTTATAGTTAATCCTTCACTTTTATAGTTGCCCTGCCTTTAGAAGAGAGAGGGTGGGGTATTAAGACAGTGGCCCAGGGGGAGAGAAGCACAGTGAAGGAGTCCCTACCAAGATGTAGTCAGCCCAGCGTTTCTTGGCGAAGTTGAGCGCTGCCTGCTTGAGCTTCATGACGTACTCGTACCGGCCGTTAGTCCAGTGCTTAGGGCCCATTTCCCCAGGGTACGACCTGCGGAACAGCACCGGCAGGGGCTCGGTGAGACGTGGCTGCAGCAGAGGGCTGCCTCACATCGTCCGCTAACTCACAGGCTGCATGCAAAAGACGAAGGCAAGCACAGGCCTGTCGGTTCATTCCACCAAAACAAGACCAAAAGGCACGGGAGGCAAAGCTCTCGTCTAAATGAAACGAAGGGGGGCGCCCCGAAGCTCTTTGCTCTTCCATGCATCGCTGCGTAGCGGTTCTGTGACAGGCCCCCTGGCACATGAACAGTTCTGTGGCAGTGTGGCAGCGGTGGGATGTGTGGCACTCACGTGGGTTTGTCCATGGGCCTCCACTCCACATAGTGGTAGAACCGCTGCATGATGGTCAGCCACTCCCGCAGGATCGCCGTGGTGTTGTCGACGTTGTGGTCAGTCGCAGCCCTGTTGGATCGTGTGGGTGCACAGGTTTAAACAGCTGGCCCAGCATGCACAGCATCACCTGATCTGGGTTTCCTCACTGAAGGACATAATTCACTGGCAACCCGGGGTTCAATCAATTTAAGTACTAAGAGTATCTTCACTTTAGATTTTTTGTTGTATTCCATTCAAGAGGAATAACTGTGCACACCACTTCACCAATTACAAACAGTAATACATATATAATGAGGGAGAGAGGGAACACTGATTTTTACACACATTTTACAGAATTATTTTTCACTGTTATTTAATGAGTTCAGTTACCATAAAAATAATAATAATAATAACAGAAGATAGCTGGAGCAATAACTACAGTACATTTTTTAAACGTTGGGGGATGGGAGGAAGTTACAGAGGGGAGACAATGGAAGAGGGAAGGAGGGGTGACAGATTAAATCTAAATACGATTGACCTTCGTGTGCGTGCAAATAACATAAAGGGATATTAGCGACCCCCTGAATAGTTTGTAGTGCAGTTGGAAGGCCACCTACCATATCGAGATGCGATCTTTGGGATAGTCTAGCCTCTCCAGTGCTCCAAGATAGTATGGAAGCGAATGGGCAGCATTTCTTGCGATAATTGCAATCACGACTGTAGGCGGCTGCATTTTCGATTCTCCGGGGTTTTTCTCTTCGGAAAAGTAACCGTCTAGTCTTGTAATCGCCCCAATAACGAGAATCCAAAACAACATCGTGACAAGCAGTTACATCCACAGTCCTTAACTTGAAGTACACTATTTTGCGTACAGCCGCTGGCCGCGTCAGCAATCAGGAAAAGGGGCTATTCCTTAACTTCCCCTTCTAAAAACTCTCCCCTTTCCATGAGCGGACGTGTGCCACTGCAGGTTTTAAATTTCAACTTCCTTTCCCCGTATTCTCTCGGATATAGGTTTTCAGACAATAATTCAGGAAGATACTGGAAGATACAAGACGTTCTCATTTGATTCGTTGGGTGGTTCTGCAGTTTCTCTTTTGTAGCCATTTCGTTTGTTTAGCGAACTGGAGTTAAAAGTGTTGCCAACAGAGCTCTATTGCAGAAATAGGTTTAGGTCCTAATTGTTGTAGCATATGTAACGTTGCATCAACTGGCCATATTGGAAAATAAATTTAAGAGGTAAATATACATCCAAAAACCCCACATCCAGGTTGCAATTTTAAGTAAATGAAATGTGATATGTTGGCTGGACAATTTAGCCATAGACTATTGACTGTATATATCGAACTATTAACTTCTCTTAACACTTAACAACAGCCATAGCCTACAGTTTATTCAGGTTTTCTGTAAAAAAAATAACGAAGTTAAAACCTAAGAAATGGAACGACTGGCTGAAAATTACGTGTGTATATTAGTTCAGATCGCTATATTAACTTGACTTTAATTATAAGGAACTGTCTAAGATGGCCTATGTTAGCTGGTTGATAATTCAACATATCTGCTAAAAGTTCAGTAATTATATGGTGCAATGTTGGTGCAAACATTTCCTTGAAATACGATGATGTTACTCATATGTGAGATTTTAAATCAACAATTACTACTACAGCACAATGGCTTCAACTATAAAGTATACCTCAGCTAACGGATGGCCTGTTTCAGCCTGTGTTCCGCATTCGTCCACCAGAGGGCCATTCATTATGTAGGAGCACTACCGCACACTCCTGAGCCAGAAACGATCTAACTATAGCATTGACCGCAAAAACAGGTGATGATCATTAGGTGATGCTTATTTACTTTAATATGAACCAAATGACACTTACAGAACATTTTTATCGCAATCTGACAAAAAAAAAAAAAAAAACTGGGACCATGGTCTCCAAATTGTAACAGATATGTGCAAATATGCTCTAAACATCTAAGAGCTCCTGGCACAACATGATCAGACTAGATGCAGAGTGAATCAATAAACGGAGTTAGTTCTTTAAAAATGAAAGCACTAATAAATATGTAGGTTACGTGCAGTTTACATCAATACATTCACCGTGAAATGGTGTAGGCTACCTTATTATAAAACAGGGTAGACTTGGCTACAGAACTGTGAGGACTCAGATGAGCGGAGAAAAGAGCATTTAAGATTTTCTAAAGGGAAGGGAAGAGGCAGAGCAAAATTGTGGACGATGTTAAACAAGAATAAAGAGAGCAATGGAGAGAAAAAGATGAAGAAGGAGAGTCAAAGGGAGGGAGAGAAAGAGAGTGAGGTAGTCCTAACAAATCTAGAAGTATGGGGGCCCCGTTTTTCGACCAATACTCCGTGTGACAATAGCGTCCCTGGCACACTTGCGAACAGGGCAAAGGCCTTCGCTGGCGGGGTCTCCATAGATGACAGACGTGCACCCCCCCCATCCTCGCTCCTTTAACTGTGACCCCCATCCACACTCCTCACCCTGGAAGGGCACTTTCCCAGACTTGCTGCACAACCACGCCTGAGAGAGTTAACCCGGCGCTCCAATAACTTTTCACTGCTGGGTCAGAGGTCATAGGCACGGGGCAGCAGGGTGGGGCAGGGGCTGGAGGAGCAGGCGAGCGGGAGAGGCCAAACATTTATTCAAGAATGATTTCCCCGGACAACCTGATTGAGCTTCCCCTCTCTCAGGCCTGGTGGGGGGTCCGCCGGGGCCTACAGATGTGCCGAGAGAAGAGGGACACAAAGAGATGGGGGGATCGCAGCCCCCCTTCGCCAGCACCAATCCTCCTCCTCCTTTCCCCTTTCTTTACAAAGTCTGAACCCTGGGAGCCCAGCTGTGACACTGGGAAATCTTCGGACCCTGTAGCCTCAGCAATAATCAATAACCGCATTCCCACACAAACGTCTCACGCCTCATTGAGTCAATAACTGTCACTCACAGCTCCAAAGCACATTCATTCCAACTTACTCAGTGCCCTGCTCGAGAAATACTCGACTGTCCACCCGAAAAATATTCATCTCAGACAAATGGTGCCAGTTGTTGGGAATATTCTACCCGTTTGGTTCTTAGATGGCGTGTCTAGTACCATTCCACAGAGCACTCTGCCTGTGGAGCAGAGGGCCATGTTACCAAAGGGGAAACTGAACAGGACAAGACCATGACATGCCACAAAGTATGCGTGAGCATCTATTTTATAGGGGGAAAGCAGAAATGACCAGGGGACCTGGTTGAGGCACCCCATTAAAAAAAATCAAGCTTGAGGTGCAGCAGCTTGGGAGTTGTGGGTGGAGGTATGGATGCCACTGTGTCCTGCCTTACAACATTTATAACTTCTTGCCCTCTGCATATCAGAGGAGAAGCAATCAAATAATGTAGCCAAGATGATACTTCATCTCAAAGAAGACATGATCTCAAACACGGTCGTATTATGTGCTCATGATGACCTAATGGGAGGGCGAAATAATTTCTTCATATGAAACACCGCTGGACATAGAAAGGACAATGTGAAATTTTTACAAATATGTAGTTGATATTTCTTTTACATAAGCCAAGAATGTGATTTTAAAAAATGTATATTTATGATCTTGTAACTCATAGTTTCTATCTGCCGCAACTGAACTGAAGAGGAGAGTTTTTGGATGTGTGTGTGTGTGTATGTGTGTAAGCTGGGTGACTGCAGAGTGCAAAGTTCCGCACGGGGACAGGGACAGATTTGGGCGGGAAGGCGGTTGAGACTCCCAGCACACTATCTAACCTCCACCACCAGTGATTCTCTCTCCCTGTTGCCTGGCAACCACCCAGCCACAGTGAAAGAATGTGTTTTCATTTCAAGTCAGGGGGAGGGAAGCAAATCGGGGTAAGGGAGCTGGGTAGCCTGCGAGAGGATTCCCCCAGTCTCCACGACTGTGTAATGGGCACAGGTTCATGTCAGCGAGGCTGTCCAGATCCTCACTGATACCATGGAAGGAATGTGTGGAGAACAACCAAATCATACAGTATGGGTACTTCCGCCAAGTGTACACAAGACTTTGTGCCAAATGAAATACATTCAAATTTTTAAAGCTGATTAATATGCACTTTTACCAGGTTTTTTAAACTTTAAAAAAATAATGTAATATTGTGTTTTATTAGGCTTTCCTTCTTCTGCAGCTCAACACACATCAAGCAATGTTAAGTATGTAAAGCAGGACTGCAGTTTGTCTTTCCATGACCAGGGTTAGCTTCCACTAAAACACTTGACTGAAATGTATATGGCAAATTGCATTCGTGAGCCATACATCATGTCTAGCCCAAAATGTGACTCACAAAACAAGCTGAATTCTAAATTATGACAATGCATGTTATTTTACTGGCTAATGCATTCATACGAGAAGCTGTGCAAATGCAGAAAACAGCAACAAAATGCAAACTCGCTATTATCCAATTGACCGTAGCTATTCAAATAGCATTTGCTCTCTGCACGTGTGGAATCATACTTCAGATATTTTACACAGACTACGATGATGGAGGACCCCATTGAAAAGCCATTGAGATGACAGTATTGCTCTTATAAGCAGTCATTTGTATTAAAAAGCAAATCAATGAAAGAATGCTTTCACAGACAGCTTGTTTCTCTCGCTCTTTCATATGACACCTTGCACGCGGGCTGTTATCATGAATTACTTACAGGTTGCAATTATGCGAAAAAAATCCATACCTCAGTTTTGACAGAAGACAGCCATTGGCTACGAGTAACATTAGCAGTGGATAACAGTGGTTGGCTGATGGGAGATGTATCATTTATCACAGACAGGAGTTTGCCATCTTTAGTCTCCTGAATGTCTCATTGCCCAAAGAAGGAATAAAATTATGTCCCTTTTAGTCATTTACCTGCCCTGTAAAACACAGAAGCATCAGATAACATAGAAAACCTTTAAAAAAACAAAGCCGTGAAATCTGTACATTCAATATACGATATTCATACAACTTGCTCTCACCTTTTCACGACTCTGAGAAATGCAGCCCTCTGTTGACCCTCTGCTGCACAGCTTTCCATTCCAGCCAGCTGTCTGTCCATGATGCCCTGAAACATGTTTTAAAAACTCCCGGCTTCACCTCTGCGGACTGCTGATGGTTTGGACCATGAGGCTGCATTCACCTGCCAGACCGGCTCACATTTTTTGCTGAGCCTGAACCATGATGAAAGTTTAACTGAAGTGACCAAAAAAAGCAGCCTCACAGCTACATACTCTCACAGAGAGCTTATTTTATTCTCCACACAGGTCCAGTGTGAGTTCTGGAGAGACAGTAAAAATGTGGTCTGCCCTGGCATGGCTGTATAAAACAATAGTAATTAGTCCTGAAGACACAGCAGTCCTGTCCTTATTGGGTAGATGTGTAGAGCCTTTAAAGGAGCTTCTCTCTACTCTGTGGCAACCAGTTTGGAAAATAATTAGCACTTCTGTTTCGAGGAGTGCATACCTGACTCCTTCTGAATAGCTATATAGAACCCTAAGTAAAAACAGTGTCAACCAAGATCTGAATGCTCAGTTGAATTAACTACACAACTATATATAATCAAACATTTCTTTCACAAATCTTAGAAACAATCAGGGCAAAGTAATTACTCACTTATTTGAGTTATTCAGGTATCAGAACAAGGTATCCTCTGGCCAATTTCATGTCTTTGTGCTTGTCCCTTTGGATATATGGTATTAACACCACAGGTGGGATTCTTTGAAATCACTTATAAAGACTTGTTGGCTTAGTGGGGATATACTTTTATGGGGCAGATCATATCTCTTAGATAGATTTAAGTTTATACAGGGCAAAGGTATTTCCATGGATCTCAGTAATCAGGAATTTCAAGGCAGTGCATGTAACGAAAGCCAAACAAGTAGAAAGAGTAATAATCTCTTAATAACAATAGGAACTAGATTACTTGAAAAGCTGTGTTAATGAATTCTGTCAAAACAGTGATTTTGCATCTTAGATTCAGGAGCTCATTGGTAGGATGCTGAGGTTTGTCTTGACTGTGAATGACTTTTTCTTAACTTATAAGGCAAAGGTTAGAAAACATGTATGTGACCAGAATGCTATTTTTTCCAGCTTAGAAACACTGCGAAAATAGGAGTATCCAATATTTCAGAGATGCAGAGATGCAGAAAAATGTGGCCATGATTTTCTCCCTTCAAGACTGAATTATTGCAATGCCTTACTGTCTGGCAGTCTAAATTGCATTTTGTCCACTCTCCAATTGATCCAAAATACTGCTGCAAGGAGTTTGACAAAAACAAAAACTTGATTATATATCATCTGTCATAGCTCTTCTTCTGTGGCTCTTTACTCAATACTGAACCGCTTCACAATTCTGTTTTTTACCTACAAAGCATTGAATGTGCAGCTCCGTCATACCTGAGTAAAGTTATTATTTTGTATAATCCTGTAGACACTTATTTTCTCAGGCAGCTGGCTATGTGCCCATCGCCAGAATTTTGAAAGTAAGGAGGAGTGGCAGAGCTTTCAGCTACAGAGCATAGACATTATGGAATGACTTTTATCATAATGCTGTAGAATCAGAGAGCATCTCAATATTTAAATCTGGATTAAAATCGAATTCTCTTCAGGCCATTATTCTCCTGGTGGGTATTGTGTGTTTCCAAAGTATAACTGCAGCCACCGGTCCAACACACCAATTTGGTGGTCTGAAATATAATACTGTAAATCACAGGCAGTCCTTATTTAACCCAAATGACTCCTATTTACACCAGAAATGAAAAACATCCCTCCATCTGAGTTTCTTTTCTGTTTGGCTTAATGTTTATGTTTATTAAAAAATCCCCTTAAAAAAAATTAAGTTTCCCCTTAAACACTTGTGAGCAAGGGAAAGTTTCTGTATTTAACTCACTTGTATAAAGTATGATCTAATAATACTAGGAATACAAGTAATAATTATTAAGGACAAAAATACTCCTTGAAACCTGGATGGATACCTATACATACATATCAAAGTATTGGCATGTCCCAACAAAAACTGACAACATACCTTGATTTGAATACATATAGGGAGTTTTGAGACCAAATTAAACGGCATATTCTACATGAGGACCAATTATGTCATCAGAAATGAGTGCAGGTCCGTGCAGGAGCAGTGTGGAACTCAGAGGAGCCTACGTGAACACAGCCTAGGCCAGGAGCAGCAGACAGGGCCTGAGTCGGCTGCTGGTATAAACGGTCCACACGGTCGTTTAGGGCCACAGCCACGCATGGACCACACAATTCAGGTTTTGAATGTTTTTTTTTTTTTTTTTTAATGACATTTTACTTGTGCAGTATTCAGAGGAAACAAGATCCTATTGTTCTTGCACCGGTTCCCTGGTCCGCGATCCCCGACAAACACGCCCCCCCCCCCCCCCCCCCCCTCCCCGGGCCGCGACTGGTTGCCGCTGGTTACTTCTTTAGGGCCACCAAAATCCTAGAGCCAGCTCTGGAAAGGGACTCAACCCTGAGGCAGAAGGCCTGTGGTATAGGTCCTGTGGCATAAGCCCTGTGGTATAAGCCGTTTGGTTTAAGCCCTGTGGCACAAGCCCTGTGGTATAAGCCGTTTGGTTTAAGCTCTGTGGTATAGGCCCTGTGGTATAAACCCTGTGGTACAAGCTTTGTGGTATAGGCTCTGTGGCATGCCAGTTCAGCAGAGTACTGGGATAAGGCCCATCCTCTCCCCTCACCCCCCTGGGCAGATGCACTGGAAGCCCACATCAGAAAGCAGCAGGGCCGAGACTCCTTTAACAGGGATGTTTATTTAAGGATGTCCCTGCCCTTTCATTACCTCTCCCTGCACATCATTCAATGGGACCAGCTCATTGACCATCCTGTGGCTTTCATTTCTTCCCTCTGGGGCTCCTGGTATCCTCCATGTTAGACATTGATTTTTGAATAGGGAGTGCACAGTGTTGCCATGAATGTCTCCTACTGAGTTAAAACATGAACCTAACCAGTGTCCTTTACAACAACAACAAATGTAGCCCTGCTAACTTATCATTGCGCATCTATATATTATTAAAATACTCAGAGGAAAAGAAGAGTGCACATTTACACATTTGTCTGACATATTTTCTACTATGAGTGTAGACCTGGGTCAAATATACAGTGAACTAATTTGTATTCCAGATGCTGGTAAAATTTGAAAACTCCCTTGCAGATCCCGGAGGATTTTCAATAAAACATGTTGCTAACCAAATTGAACAAACAGATGAAGGAAAAACTTTGTCCCAAATATTGGTGAAAATGATTGTTTTTTTTTATCAAAATGTTGGTAATCAGCAGGCATTTTACTGGTTTGTAAAAGACTAAAGAATTCCCCATAAGGCATCTGATCCAGGTCTAGTTTTTCCCGGTATAAATTATGTGAATTATATATTATTTGTGTTGTACAGAAAATTGTTTTAAAACTGACTGTAAAAAAATGTAACACCTAGATACGCTGATAAAGTTGAAACCAATTTGCACACACGATTACTGGAGAGTATCAGCCATGATGGAGCTGAATGTGGATGCAGATCCTCCACTGCCTGTCCCAGCTGTGAGAAACCCCTGCAGGGTGTAGCACCCAGGCTCCACTCACAGCAGGTAAAGCACATATAAGTGGATGATCCATGACATCACACACAACAGACAACTGAGCAGTTCATCCCAGTTAAGCAAAAAATTTTGTAGCTTTCTCGACAAAGAAGAAGGGGTAAATAAACCAAAAGACATTGCTATTGTAAAAGAATGATTCTTACTTCTCTTTTTTTGCTTGCATGCATAGTTCGTTTATTACTATGCAGTGATAAACAAAGTACCCTGTCACTATACATGCCTTGAAACCAGCAAATGCTTGTTGGAGTAATAACAAACAAATCGCAATGCACAAGCCAAACACACAAGTATATCCCACCAAGGAATCTGTTTCGTCTTAAGCACGCTGATGTGCTTGTAGTCCAGATAAAATCTATCCAGACTGAGCCAGTGCTGACGGTCATACTTTGCCCATTTCCAAAGTGGGGATGGAGGCCATCAGCTGGAGGCCTCTCCACCACCCCACTGCTGAAAAGCTGCACCGCTGGGTACCTCTGATTGGCTCGTGCCAGCTGCAGTACACTTACCTTGTTGCAGTAATTGTCGCAGCACAGGTAGTAGATTGCAGCGTTAAAAACCTGAAGCTGAATGCCTTTCCCAGGACATACAGACTGGCGTACGCTCTCCAAAATTAGCATGTCCACAGATGTTATTGGGGAGAAAAATGAGAGAAAAACAAAACTGGCATATGTCATTAATTCCAATTAAACTATCACAGTAACTTAATAGAGCAGGGAATATTCATGCACTGTAATTACTACTTGATTACTAGTAATAATAATCAAAATGTCAATTTAAATAATTCATGTTTTTTCTCCCCCAGACTGGAATCACCAATCACGCAATAAGTTACCACTGTACCGACCATTTTACTCACCTTTGGCAACAAAGTAGACCTAGTGCCTATCGGAGGATGGCTGTATTTCTCCCTGGGGACAGCTGATAGCCTGTGTGCACCTGATTTGTAGTTAGAAGGGTCAAATGCGGTGATAAACCTGAGAAACCCTGGACTCCTTCAACCAAACCAAACCAAACGCTGGTGGGGCAAGAGTGATTGTGTCCTGCCGACATGAGTTTTTCCAATAGACTCAAGGGTGAGGTGATGGGACCACCTGCTAAAGAGCAAAGACAGAGCCAAGAATGACAGCAACCTGTAACTCAGGAGTAGGACCCCAGTACTGTTTATCACTCTGTCTGTCCATTTCAATTTTTTGATTTATTGGCAGGACAATTACAATCATATTGCCAAAGCAACACATGTAAGACACTGAAACATGGAAACCACATAAACAACATGTAACAAGTATGACCCAGAACACTATAATAATAATAATAATAATAATAATAATAATAATAATAATAATAATAATATATCAATAATAACAATAAAATCTATCTCTATCTCTCTCTCCCTCTCTCTCTCTCACACACACACACACACATTTATTTGTTTTACTAAAATGTGAGCAGTTTTACTTTAGTTCAGCTGTCAGAATGAATTTAGTTCTGGCAAAGGGATATTATAAATGTCTGTCGGTACTTATGAGGATTAATCGTTATTAATAGTTTTTGTAATATTACACTTTTAATGTGGTTGCTTTGAATAGCTGCATTCTTGACGGTCTCTATTAATAAACGAATTAATTGCATTAAATTGAGTCATAATTTTGTTTTAAACGACGATCTACTAAATCACAAATATTCACATTCGACCAATTCGAAGTGTATGAAAAACGAAATAGCCTAAATGAACAGGACAATGTGTTGTGCTTTCCTGGATTTTTTACTCCGTAAAAATTTATAAGCCAAAGTTTTCATTTAAAATTACTTCCTGTGGTCAAACTTGTAAAAATAGAGTCAAGTATCCATGTTTATGTGTTTAACCGAGCTGGGTTCAAATATAGTCTCTGAGCGATATTTGGAATATACGCGCATACTTTTATGCGTTATGTGTCAATCGTCTATTGTAGATTAATTTCAATGTCACTGTTTGCATTCCCATATTTGAAGTTTTTATAACTTAATTTATGCAAGAAACACTACAAACCATATACTGGTGCACATATACTACAATTTTAAGGTGAACGCAACATTTTTGAAAAACGACCAAAAAAAAAAAAAAAAAGAACTTCGCAAAATATGATTCTGTGGACTCTCGCAGGGACAACTATAATCTTCTCGAGGCGTTTCAAGGATCTCACGGCCGTAATCTTCTGAGATCTGGGGACTCCCGCTCTAAATTATTCTGACACAGACGTGAAAAGGCGGCAGCGGGCTGGCTTTTTAAGGAGCAAATGAGCAATGAAAGCGTGCACTGGGAAGTTATCCCCTCCTGTAAAGGAAAGGTTAACTCGCCTTTAGAGACGCGGATGAAAAAAAAGAGGGGTGGCTTTAAGAAGGAGGGTCCAAACCCGAGGGCGGTCGCTGCCAAATGATTTATTAGAGAGAGAACCGAGCTAAGAGGAATTAAGATCCCCTGAATATGTTGGCTGAGACAAGCGACGGAAGCATTATTTTACAGTTTAATTCTCATACAGGGCACAGAGTCGTCATTTACGAGACGCTCTTGTGAATGCTTGCTGCTACATGCAAAATACCCTCATGTGGTTTGCGCTCATATCTGTACATGTGCGGTCATGATAGTTATTTTTATGGATTTCATCTGCCTGTTAACAGTAGTGTAAAATAGTTTCTTCTAACCAAGTGCACTTATACCGATAACCTGTAGGTTGTGCTTTGTATTGTGTATTTTCTGCCACCCTGACTGTTTACTATCGATTTTTCTTCATATATGCCAATGCTACCTACATGCCTCATTTCTAATATCAGTTGCAGACCTTCAAACTTTGTACCGATTCACAAGTGCAACAATACCCCCATGCAATAAGTGACATTCTTATGAAAGTTACTAGGAGGTGTAACAATATTTGGTTAAGCTTAAGCTGAAGAAAAGTACTCTGTACACTTCACAATTACAATTTGAATAGAATACTACTACTCAGAACTAGTTGCACTCAAATGGCTTAATCTTTAGTGGAGCTACAATTACTCTTTGGCGCAGTTACAGAACTTGTTTAATGTCTAGTGGTTTAAATTTTTAATTCAGGTTTTTTTTTTTCTTTTCTTTTTCCTCCATCATAACACATGAATTCCGTTTTAATATGATGCTGAAGTGCTGTGACTTGTCTCTGGAACTTTCCCTAAAGGTTTCGATAGAATGACAAGCGATAACAATTCTGAAAGTGTATTATTTCACTGATAAACATTTTATTTTTGTGCTAAAAATTGTGGTCTATATTACCAATATGATACATAATCTATTAATTATAGCCTACCGTATGTGTTCAGGGTCAAATGACGTGTGTACGAATGTAGCAGGTGACAACACTATAAATGCAGTTATGATTGCAGGCTCAGTAATGCTTATGGATGTTTTCAACCACCAGATTTTCATTTCTCATCAATATACTGCATATTCACAATGTGTGATTTAATTCCTCACACTATGCATTATCAGAGCTTAGGCACGCATACATCCTCTTTATCCACATCAGCCTACACGATTAACTCATAACTCGTTGCCCAGGAATAATAGTACAAGTAGTAGTATTAGTAGTAGTAATAACAGTCATAATAATAAATAAATAATAATAATAATAATAATCATTATTATTAATATTATAACTTATAGTAATAATTATTATAATGTTGTTGTTGTTGTTAACAGGGAACTCCTCAACACATCCGTTATGAAGATCAAATTCTCATAATTTATTGTTTAAATAGTGTTTTCCTTGTCAGGAAATACTCAGAGGGGTCTGTTCTCTATGTGAGTGCCTGGTTACAGCTTTGCACAAGTTTTTTTTCACTCGCACAAAAACGAGAAAAGAAAACAAACGTCATGTAGTGTTGACAGTAAGTTTTGGGGCTGAATAAACAGTGTATGGATTGTAATCGCTGTGGAGAGAAAATAGGGCTGTTGTATCTTTAAGAGGCTGCTGGTCCTTCGCTCGCAGCTGCTGGCTTGTGTGCTATAGGAGACAGTGGAGATTCATTACTTCTACAGCACAATGGACATTTATCACCCTGTGGTGTTATTCAAATTCAGTACCAAGCGAGGATCATCTCCACTCCCTCTTGCCGTCCTCCTCAGCAACACCGTTATTGTTAGAGGAGCCCAAGAAAAGCCTTCGGAAGAGAGAGCTAGCCAGTGCCATTCCTAAATAGTCGTCCCATCAAGTCAACGCCGGGGTCTGCGAGCTCTACAAGCTGCTCCTCGCATCCCCCTTTTCACATCTTACCATTTTTCTGCGAGCACTAGACTGAGGATACAGCGCACGACGTGAGGAAGGAGAAGAGCGTACAGGACCGCGCGCTTTCGTCTGTTCCGCTCTAAAGCCACAGATTCCCTCTTGTATTCTTACATTTCAACAGTAAGACATGATATTCTCTTGTGAGGACCATCGATTTTTAATTGCTGCATCTTTAAGATTGCAAGAAGAGTCAGTCTATTTTCCTGTTTTGATGACGCGATGTGGAGACTACACGAATATGCGCCTTACAGGTGCAGAAATGGCGAAAAGCAGACGGAACGACAACCTGGACTTTGAAGAACGTCTCGTCAGGTCGTTTTCTGAAAGTATTTTTCCTGACTTGTGAACTGATGCAAAGAAAAATCACTAGACAATTTCATAAAAGATGCTGAAGAATAGTACATTTTTTGCGACGAAATGCTGGAAAGTGTTTCCAAGTTTGCTTCTGTTTGATTGCGTTGTGATAAAAAGAAATTAGCTGGCTATTACTTAAACGTATGAAGGTATACATTTAAAAATATTATCTTCAAACAAATTTTTTATATATTACAAGCAATTGCCATTTAACACGAAATATTTTTACAGGCCTAGTTACCAACTATATCTACTTTAGATGATAGATTGTCTTTAGGTGAAATTGTCTTTTAGAAAGTAGCCTATGTGGCAGAATTATTGATATTGACCATGGGTGTCATTAACTTTTTGAGAGAGATAAGACCTAACTAGATATTTGTCATTTTGATAAGCTATGATCCAACCGATAGCTTCATTATAAACGTAGCAACTGAAGTGTTTTTTTATTCACCATACAAGTATGCCAATATTGGCTATAGCAAAAGCATCCATTTTCCACTCAAATTAATACAGACACGTACGTTTAGATAAACGTACTTGAGGCCATAGACTGCAGTATCTTGAAGTCAACTACCAGTCAAGTTTTATTTATCTGAGTATCAGCTATAGGCAACATTTTGTTTCCAGAAAAAAAGCCAAGTGACGTATTGTATTGAAAATTTCAGCAGTCGAAAAAAAAAACGGGGAATTTTTTCACTTTGATGAAGGTGCACTCTGTACATAGGAGAATGCATAGTGACTGTCGAATTTGTCTAATTATATTTTGTGGAAGAAATTATATGGAGTCCTAGCAGCTGATTGTCCAAACGCAATTCTTGTGAAATTTCTAGTAAAACCCAAGAATTGTGCCTGGACATCTGTTGCTGGAGGTTCCCTTTCATCTTCGTTCACTGAAAATGGTACAGTGCCCTGCTGATTTTTTTTTTTTTTTTTTGTTTGTTTGTTTTTTTGAGAAAGCATATATAATTACATTGTTATTTTTTCCAGTTATACAGGTAAGCAGTCCGTGATTTTAAGAAACTGTTTAGAAACTGGGCAAAGTTTAAAAACTGAGATGGCTGAGATTAAGTGAAGAGGGCCAATAAAAAGGGAGAGGTATAAAAAAGCTTCGTGTATGAATACTTTATGAAGTATAATTTCTATAGGCTACCGTCTTCAGATATCTACATGTTATGTATTAGGCTTGCCTATATATATTTTGCTTATTTAGCCATTGCGCACTCTACCTTATAAGTACTTTCAAAATTTGGTTCATTTCAAAGTATAATTTGAGATATATTCGGCTTAGTTTTCAACGAACATCGAAAAAATGATTCAGTGAAATGTGTGAAATATGAAAGAATAATTATATTCTAAAATAAATTATGCTAATAATCGTTAATAGAAAACCATTTATATGTTATAGCAAGTAGTTGTATTCAAAGTATTCAAGCAATATGTTAACCTACAGCAATAATAACAGTAGAATAAATCTGATATTTCAGACTGGTTCATGAGAAAAGATCTCACATATAATGTAATATATTGTAGGCCTATTTGTTGATGCAAATGTTATTTTTATTATATCCTTTAACCCACTACTGTCCATTACCCTTACAGAGTGGCGCTAAATGGCCGTTCTCAGCACTTGCTCATCTGAATTAAGACTTTATCGGTTGGACCAATTAAATGCAATCTTATTTCTTTTTGGAATTTTTGTGTTTTATTGTGTACATAATTTGCATTTCCATGAGGCATTGTTTTTGAAAAACACAGTTCGCAAGTAATTTTTTATTTCCTGTCTTCTTTTATTTTATTATACGTTAGGCCTAGCAGAAATCAGTGTTTTATCTAAGACCATTTTAATGTAAATTATTTGCTATAAAAGTAGACTGAAATGAAAATTTAAAAATAAATTACGATGCGAAGTAGCTGATTTATTCTTCTTACATTTTACCTTTGAATATAGTTGAAAATTAGCACACAGTACTGTAAATATGTGCGTTTTTGTACCCAATGAGTTCTTTATTTTAAAATATTATATTGTAGACGCATGATATTAATTTGATCGGTGCTAGCATACCCTAGACAAGCCCAAATGTTCATGAATAAAATGGCAATCAAACCAGAACGACAGCGAATAACTTTCATAATTAGATGAGTTGACACGACAGCAGGCACAGAAACGGGGTGTAGCAGAGTGCAGTCTTGCAGGCCGATTGTTGACGCAACTATTCCGAATTTAATAAGTTGATACCTGGGCCACGTGAGACTTGAAATGGTGGCCAGTGTGTGAGTGTGTGTGTGTGTGTGTGTGCGCGCGCGCGCATGAGTGTGTGCGCGCATGAGTGTGTGTGAGTGTGTAAGCCTGTTAGTTTTTTACACGTTTGTTATCAACATGCCTTATTCATTATTATAAATATTAATATTATTATTGTTGTTGACCAGAAAGCTTAAAGAATAATTGTGAAAGTAAATGTGTTACACAGGTGAATTCATCTTCAAAGGCCTATACAGTAAATTATGTTTTACAGAGTAAATTGGCGTTTTATTATGAGCACTTACGTCTTTAACAGGATTACACCATTGCCTGTATTAGACTATAGAGATATATCAAAGATCAAAATAATGGCACCAGATTTCTTGAGACTTCTTAGAAAATATATTTCGATTACACTGTTGATGGATTGACGGTTGGGATTACCTTATAAATGTGGAATATTATTGTCTCAATATAAATCTATGGGGAAATGAAATTTAGGTTCAATTAAAGGCCACTTTATATAGTGGGGCCTAGTCCTACATATTATTCTAGTATAGTGCATTGAAATCCAATTAAAATAACGATCATTTACTGACAGTAATTTGTTGTGCATTTGTCCGGTTTAACATGTTTGGAAAATTGTGTTTAGGCCTACATGTTTTATGTCGAAGCCCTGTGTTCGCTGACGAGGCATGGAAACTATGAATCTATTACCTTTCATTGGAAAACAATTGCAACTGAAAAAGAACGCTGCAATACAAAACCAAAAGGCTATAGTAAAACAACTAACGTTTCCATAATAGCCTCAAAACACACCTATTTTGAGACTTGATTGTAAACGCAACATGTGATGCAAATGAATAAATTCTAATATAATTTTAACAGATGTATTTTTTGGTCTAATTTGCTTTATTCTCATGCAGGCCTATGTTGCATGGGTATGGTCAGTTAAGAGGGCCGTTATTCGCCACGATAGAAGTCCTAGTCTAAAAATGATACGTAGTAAAGCATCACCAGTCGAAGCAATGGATTTGCTCAATAACACGGTTACGCAAACTGATACGGGACGCAAATGGAAAACCCGTAAAAAATAACAGTGACACAGTCAATCTTGGATCGTTTTCAGCCGATAGTGAGGCCTACTTTTCCAATATGGCGATCCATGTGGCGCTTTGGCGATTCTTCGCTTGACGTTTTGGTGGCGGGAAGCTGCTATACTTGATTTCGCCACAAGTTTGCACCACAACATATAAAATGCGTATTACCCTATCTTTTAAAAAATGATTGCAACCAATATCTATAGGCCTATTATTTATAAACTCAAGTAACAGAAAAGGAAATAAGCCTCGACTTCGTTTTTGGCAGCTAAATTATCTCGTACGTTTTCCTGTACAGTGAACTACCTGCTATTACGATTTCTTAGCCAGTAAGCTACGTCAATGGTTCTTGGTTTAATTTTATTGGTTCAATCACATAAACTAGCCAACGTTTAATATCCCTTAAACAGCCTGGATATTGGAATAATATCTGCAAATGAAAACTGTCCCAATTTATAGTACTCCCCCTTATTCATTAAACTATAAAAAAATAAGGCAAATCTTTCGGTCAATATTACCACTGGTGTTTTGATATGAATTTAAATAGTCCATAGCAGATAAGTAACAATATATGTAGCCTACGTTATAATATGTCTACCATTCCCACTACACAAATATTGCGCAAAAGAAAGCACAACTAGCTGGTTTAGGCTACTGATGATAAACAGATCATACAGAAGACCCTCCTGTAGCCTCCACGAAGATATGCAGGGTCGCACGTAGCCTGCAGACGAGCAGTTAGCCTACAAATAGGCCTACAAGCCTAGTCGAAGTTGTAGCAACGTAATACAACAACTATAATAATGATTATTATTATTATTATGATGATGATGATGATGATGAAATAGACTTAATACAATGGCAACATACATGCGGAAATTTGGAACGAATATTGTACCAGTGGAAAGTGTAAGTGGGTCTGACAGGAACTGAAGATGCGCTCTTGCATGCGTCTCCTCTATGCCTGTGCCAGATTCAAGGTCAGTTGGTAACATGGGCCTGTTCCGTCACCTGATCGCAAGTGGCTAGTACCTGCCTTCAAAGGCCGCAGTAGTGCGCCCCCGTTTTCAAGGCCCAACGTAAATACGTATTCAGTGCATCAATAATCTCCCATACCTAAACAGTCACGGATTCAGTAGGCTGTCATAGGTTATGTATAATACAACGGAGCAGCTTCAACGCATATTATTATGTGGAGGACAAATCGCCAAAGTTCAGGTATATATATGTTTGCATTTAAATACTGCCTAAGAACATTATTTGACAACTCGGCGATAAGTCGTACTATACTTAACTCATGTCAGAAAGGGTCTACTTTTCACGAGCCATAGTGTTCTTCTCTGGGCTAATTCATCGGTGGACAAATATATCTGTATAATATGGCCATGTTGTTATAACGTCCTGTTATTGTTTATGAAATTGTTTTAACCTCAATCCGTCATTTAAATGAAGTGAATAATGATTCAACCTTACATTCACAGCCGTTCTTAAAAAGACTGAACGTACAATATTTTTTCATGAGGTAAATGTATGGTTTTCTATAAACGAAGTCGTATACAGTATTTGGCCTATAGGCTTCTGCTAAAAGTTTGAATGATCCACAAAGGCAATGCGTATTCTTATAACGTTTTAAATAAATATTTTATCTTAAAAACAATATAGCATATATTACCGATTAAGCTCGGTTTATTTGCACTATAGGTCTATTGTAAAAGGGGCTGACTACACGTGCAAACCATACTGGCAAGAGTCTTCTTAAAACGTAGGCTACGTTTAATTTACAAACTATGCACAATTAATAATTTTTTCGTTGTTAGAAAACAACAATAGTAGAATAAATACGAAAAAGGTATTGTCATCTTGGTCAAGCTTTGTTTATGGCAAATCGAATCGCACTATAACAGCTGTGTTCACCTAAGCAAAACATAGAACGAACATATTCAGTGCATACGTGCCCCTGTATCATGTTACTATTCATGAAATACGTGGCAAATATAACCATGGTCAGGCGACAGCAATGTAGGCCTATAGACTACAGTTCTACTAGGCGAGTCCAAAAACTGGGAATTTGGATTTTCGTCCATTTGCCTACACATTTTCCGACAATATTGACTCTTGCCCTCCCGACAGGTCAAGCCACTGGGGAAATATGTGCTCTTTTCAGTCTTTCGAATGCATCCCCTTCTCCCCATACACGACACTCAACTTGCAGTTCAATTACAGGCACCATATTTCCACCCCTTACACTCTGATTTGCATTCACATTATGACTATTATCAAATCGTTTCCTGACGCAAAATCGAGCACACCAGGAAAAAGGTCGCTACCGTCGTTGCGCGCTTGACTGAGGGCAGCGCCTGAGGCGGAACTGCGACCTCCTGTCGTGTTCTTGTAGGTTGTTTAAATATTCTAGCGGGACCATTATAAGAAGGAAACAGTCTTTAAAGCTGGCTACACTCAAAGCAAACTAACAGTACAAGGCACATAGGAAACAGATAACAGCACACAAAAAAAACACTTGAACAGGTCATGCCTTAGTATAAAATAAATAGAATTAGAACCAGCCTCTTTTTAACTTGACACATGTGAAAAAGGTTGTTCCATGTAATGGTACTTTATGAACTGGTTTCCTATCAATAATTCAACATAGCAGGAAAGTGAATCAATGTAGAGATGTAGACAAACGTCTGCCCTCAAAATTTTAATTAGGCCTAATGTCATGATTGGACATATATTTTTGCTATTCTATCCATTAGCATGAATTCAAGGACAGTTTGCATGCATGAGCTGAGCACTAAAAGCAAAACATCTGTCAGCTTAATTGAAATATATTTAATCGACTAAAACAAATATTTTAGGGAAATTCATTCATAACAAAAATAGAATAATGCAAATGATCTAATGATGAAAACCAAGCCTCCCAAATGAAAAAGGAGAATCTTCAAGGATCTCTGGTTACCCATGATGCCTTCCTGAAGAATCTTCTGAACTTTCCACCACTAAGGGACGTCCAGCCTACTCCACAACAACCTCAAGGGTTGACTTGTTTAGTTGGTCAGAGTATGAGCTGGCTTCTTGTAACCTGTGTTCATGTGCATTCAAAAATAAAGGATCCATTGTTTCTTCAAATAAGTCAGTTTCCTTTTTTCCTGTTTTAAGCGGTGGGTTTTGTACCACTGGTGGATCTTGAGAGACCAACTAGGAGCTCTTAAAGTTGACAGCAGAGATGCCAAAAAATGATGGGTGTGAATCAGCAGGGGTACCCAAAGGTCTGCCCGGCCTCAGTCTCCTCTATCCCCCATGCAGTGTAGAGATGAAGACCACACTGTCCTGGTCCTGAATCTCATAGGTCAGCTCGCCCTTAAGACGGAAACGGACAAAAGAGGATCGGCATTTGACTGCATGTGGACACACGTACAAGCTCTTCCTCACAAAAACCCCGAGAGGCCGTTCACAGATGCACCGAGCCATCAAGCTCTACTGCAGGAGACACAGATAAAACTGGACTCGGCCAACAGTTTCCTTGGTTGTATCAAATATTCATGAAGCAAGCACCCCACACAGAACCGCTTGCAGTAGAATGGTCATTCCCAATGAATTACCATTTGTGGGTTTAATGGTCAGTTCCTCTTTACATTACCATTATTGATTTACGTCAAACATATCTATGCATTTCAGTCAACATTTAAAAATCAAAGGGAATTTTGTCATCCATGCATTTTTAGTAAATGTGTAAAACAAGGCAATTCATGATTTCACTAAAACATATGTATATGTTTTAAGAAAATATTTAAGAAAAACCAAAGAAAATGTACAATTTATGTCAAACATAACTGTGAATTCTTAGTAAACCTAAAAAAAAGATAGAACTCCTGTTCTTGATGCCATGTGTTAATCCAATCAACTACTACATGCTGCTCCCCCCACCCTGTCTCACACCACGCTGTCTGCACAGAGGGGCGTAGGAATAGGCCCCCACCACAGACCAAACGGGCTTGCTTACCATCAACTCCCAGTCTGCATCATTGATCAAGACCAGAATTCCAGGCCGCCTAGAAAAGCACAAGTCACAGTTAACTTGAAGTGGATCTTCTTTCTCTAATATAAATATCTACAAAAGTACAAAATAACTTGTTACAGAGTTATCCCTTTGATTCTTTTTTAAAGAGAAATATTTTTGGCAGATGGATACTCAGACGTGCATACTATAGACATGTAGAAACAGACAAGATAAAATTTAATACTCAGTTTACAAGTCCAGGGTTGCACATAAAATACACTGTCATCATGCACACATCTTCTCCAATAAAGACAGAACACCCTGTTTATCCATTATAAACACTCTGCATATTTATGAACATCCATACACTTATGACCTCACATTTACTCAGTGAATGTAGCTTTGTATGTAGCTTACATATATACACATTATGTAACTTATATGAGTTTGCATTTAGCCAGCAATACCAATGCAGATATAGCAGTAATGCAGTACTACATAGTTTACAATAATACAAACAAGATATGATAATAACAACATTAAACTAAAACACACCCAGTGCCTTGTGCCTGGGAACATTGTTTTATATAAGAAAAACAAATTTAGAGTTTTGGGATGTTTAAGGTTTAAGAACAGCATGCAAATAATAATAATAATAATAATAATTTAAAAACAATAATAATAATTATTATTGTTTTTATTATTTATTATTATTATCGTTTTTTGTGCTTATGGTTATAAACATGTGTACATATGTATGTAGGCATGCATGCATGAGTTGGGGAAAACAATATGAATCACATGATTTCATATCTGAACAGTAAGAGATGCATTCAGAAGGAACAGCCATTGTGAACCGACAGTTTCTGAGCTTGAGCAGGCATCTTTCTGTATCATTCAGACAGCTTCCCCCTTTTCCTTCTGTTAGCCCACTGTAGTCTAAGCAGCCAAAACTCATCCTCCGGCTCATATTTGCTTTAAAATCTCTGAAAAAAGAGGAATATCTGTGCATCTTAGCCTGACCCTATTATCTGTGACATTTAAGGTATTGCAAAGTTAATCCAATGACATTTTTGCTTGTTTAGAAGCACTCAGGCAAGCAGAAAAACTGCATTTAGCTATAAACAGCCCCCTGGTCAGTGGGTCAGTCTGCTCGGAGATGCGCACACCTGTGAGTACACACACCTGAACATAATACCTTTCAACCCTTTAAGTGTCCCAACAATGTCAGACACTGCGAATGTTATCGCCTCGCGCTTCTTCCCTTCTTCGCTTGAGCGCATCCATCCCATCGTCTCACGAACAGACAGAGGGAGCGTAGCCTCTCCCCCGCGCCGAAGAGGAGTCGCTCCCCTGCGGACTCCAGAGGAGGCCACCCAGCCCCCACACCCCCCCCCTCCCAAAAGGCACCACAAGCACTCCACTCTCCCCAAAGACCCGTCCCACTTCCCCTGCAGTTTACACGTGCCACACGCCACGGGCTTCTCTCAGTCCCCAACTCCTCACCCTACCCCTCACACCGGAGCCGGGAGGCGCACGCAACCAAGCTTAGTGAGAGAGCAGGTGAAGGCCTCTCAGCCAATGGCTGCCATTTCTGAGCGGTGATGACTGCGCAGCAGGCTGGGACCTCTGTACTCACACTGTGTCTCCCTGCACAAACAGCTCAGGCCGTTCCTTCAGCATGTTTGCCCTGATCCACACCAGCAGCTGCTTCATGTCCCCTGGAAAACACAGACACGGGTTCAAGCTGCCACTCTCCAGTGCAGTACCTCAAAGCCACCCATTTCACTTCAGCCAGCCCCAGTGCCATCGCCCTCCATTTTACCCTACTCTTTCCATTTAAAAACCTAAAATTAAATATAAAAATTCAGCATTTAATATAACAGAGATGATGTTGCACAGGCATTGTCCATCTTATTATTAAATATTGTGGAATTCATAATGAATAACTCAGCCCTGGGACAAATGCAACTCTATGGAATTACGATACATTTTGCCGAGAAAAGTCAAACAGTGTGATTATGAAGAACAGAATGCATGGGGCACTTGGGGCTATTTAATGTAAACGGCGTGTCAATATTTTACCGAACCTCTGTTATGTAACATATCCAAGTTTGGATTTAAAGTGAGATTTGTATTATTTTGGATGATAAAACATTTGAAAAATAAGCACACAGATGCCATTTGATAGGATGCATATGACAGACACAAAGATGACTGATAAACGTATTCTGGACACATCACACCACCAACCCCACATTTTCTCAAAGACTCAAAGTTGCTCTCCAAGTCTGCGGTCTGTGATCCAGCTTTATGTTTAAGGTTCAGAAGTCAGATGGTTGCAAGCAGAGGCATTGTCTCTGTAATGTGTGGATGTGTTCTGTTCAGCTAAATTGTTCCGTTTGTTCATTTACGGTTTGGTCAGTGTTCCGGTGCATATCTGTCAGCTCGGCTGTACGGTCCTGAGTACAGCTCTGTGCACGTGTGTGATTCTCTACATTTCTGTGGTTTCCCAAGACGTACGCGCACACACACACACACACACACACACACACAATGGCAGGAGGAAACTAGACCAGAACTGTCACTACCCATGTCTCCACCCCCCCCCCCCCACCCAACCCCAGACCTAACCAGGCTCTCCTGCTGGATCCAGCCAGTTTGTTCCTCAGTGGTACAGAGTGAGCGGGGGGGGGGGGGGGGGGAGAGACAGAGAGAGGGCGAGGGAGAGAGATGGAGAGAGAACATGGTGAAGCAATGCAAAATCCACTTAACTCAACTTGGTGCTGTGCATATGTACAGGACTAAGAGAGGAGGGAGATGTGCACAGCTCTGTATTTGTATGCAGGTGTGCAGTGTGGAGTGCAGGCTTGCAGTACTCTGGCTGTAAGGTTCAAGCGTATGAACGAGTGGTGGGAGAAATTCTCGAGCCAACCCAGTGTGGTCAGCGAAACGCTGACCCAGCACCAATGCAGTGACCCAGCGGAGGTCCCCCCTTAAACACACACCCCTGCACACCAATAGAGGGACTCTTCTTTGTTATCGGTGACTTGTTTTGCTATGAGCTGCCCGTTCAACTCCAGCACACACTATTGTTTGTTCATTCTTTTCATACGCTCCAGCCTCTCTCCCTCTCTCTCTCACACACACACACATACACACAATCACACCATTACCATCAGAAAAAACCATTGTGATGTCATCAAGATCGCTAATTAAACAAAGGCTCATTTGTCACGATTTCAATTGTTGAGACCAGACAAGGTTGATGATGATGGTCATCTCGCTGACATTTTTAAAAAAAACAGAAGGGTTGCTGCTTTGGTGTACCAAGTCTTTGAAGCCCCACGGCAACATCCAAATTCTGCTAGCCGCTGCCGCTACAGTGGGTCCTGGTAGCCATTTCTGATGTAGCCACAGGAATGGTGCGGTCATGATGCGGAGGAGGCACTGACGCTCACATGACGGGTCAACGTGACGCCATACTCCTGGGCTCCCCCTCACCCGCAGCCCGGGAAGGACCGTCTCTCCGGCGCTCCGACTCCATTTTGAACACTCGGAAACGGAGCGTTCCTCACAAGCAAGGGGAATTTTAATATTTTAACTATGATGGAGGCGGTTAAAGGTCTTTGGAGATATGTACTGCCACAAGATGGGGTTTAAGGGGTTTATGATGTGTATATATGTATATATGCATACACATGTGTGTGTTTGTGTATGAGAATATGTGTGCTTGCTTGTGTATGTGTGCATATGAGTATACGTGTGCTTGTGTGCGTGTGAGTATACGTGTGCTTGTGTGCGTGTGTGAGTATACGTGTGCTCGTGTGTGTGTGTATGAGTACACGTGCTCATGAGCATGCGTGTGTGTGAGCGTGTGTGAGTACACGGGTGCTCATGTGTGTGTGTGTGTGTGTGTGCTCGTGTGTGTGTGTATTAAACCTCAATGCTAACCGAGGCAGCACAGGATCTTTCTATATGTGCAACTGCACATAGAGGGAGGGCTATTCCAGACCACTAGGGGAGAAACTGTGTTTCATAAACAGAGCTGCTTACATCACTCCAGCCGGGCGATTCTCAAAATGGAGTCACTGTGCACAAAGAGAGCCCGGACGGAGGGGAATGGCACACAAGGCATGCGGTACGTACTGAGGCTAAAACGCTACGTTCCCCATGTAACCACTGGAGGTGGTCACACGTGGGATACGTGTGGCAGTAACCCATCCGTGGTTCGGGTCTGTTTCTAAAGGGACGTCAGAGACGCTGTCTCAGGTTAATTGGATGGTTGTCAAGCTCTTCTCTTCTGTAACGATCGCCCTCGCTCCCAGCAGCCGAGACAGTTCCCTCCAAACCTATAAAGAAGAATGATGCTCACTTCTGTGTGGTGCAAAGCAATTAATATTGACTTACACAATGACAGGGCTAAAAACAGAAGCAATCACTCCGGATTCTTCATTTCCGTATGTAGTAACTTCCACACACAAGTCAGGCTGCAGATATCCCTTCTAAGAGCTACGAGGCAGAGAAAGGTTCTCCCTTTGTGCCATTCCACTGTGACGTCCTGCAAGGCTGATGTGGGTGGGGCAGAGAGAGAGTGCGTCACTCTCGCCCGGTGCATGCTGGGATAGTTCTGCGTGGGAGGGAGTGTGTCTGCGCAGTGACTCAAAAGCACTCCTTTTTGCATTATTATCATCGTCTGCATTATTTGTGGGGAACCAAGTCATTCATCTTCCTGAGGTTCCGAGCGGGAATGTTTCTATGGCGTGGGGGGTGGGCACATTTCAGTGTTGGGGGTCTGGCCGGGTCATCAATCACTTGGAGGTTGAAATGAAAGGCTGGGACTATGGCAGGGATTATTTCTGGACTCCCATGTCACCCCTAACCCGCGGAGGGTAACGGCCCAAACCCCTCGCACCCCTCGCACTCCTGGTCACTTGTTCATGATTGACCGCGGGGTCCAGCGGTCCTTCAAGGTCGTCCACTGCACCCCATTCTGTGCCCCTCCCCACATTCCCACCATCGGTCACCTTTTGTGCTCAGGTCGCCGTGGAGACTCCACTGCCACAAAGGCGACCCCCTTTGTTGCGTGCGGTGGTTTCACTGAGGTCAGCGCTGAAGCTAAAATAACACATATCACTCACTACTGCCAACTGGAGACTGCACAACTCAAGCACCTCCACACACACACGCAGGCATATACGCACACACACACACACACGCAGGCATATATGCACACACACACACACGCACACATGTACACACACACACACACACGCACACGTGTACACAAACACACACACACGCACACGTGTACACAAACACACACACACACACACACACCACACATGCACACGTGTACACACATACACACACACACACACACACACACACACACACACACAAAGCACGCATGTGCAATACGAAGAAACACAAAACACACACACCAGACCTCCATCTGTCATACGCACATACGTACGAGCATATCACACAGGCAGCGCTAAAGGCTAAGGCTAAGCAGGGCAGAGAGAGAAGCACGGGGCTCTAAAATGGAGGGGGAGCCACAGAGAGGCCGAGTGCCTGTACACAGCCTTCCCCCCCCGCTTTATGCTCTGTGTTTATCAGCCAATATAAACTGCGGAATAAGGCTGTAAAAAAAGCAGATGTCACATTTGTCTTTTGCAGCCATTTAGACTGGCGGGGCGAGTGTGGGTCTGGCTACAGAGCCTGGTGCTGGTCGTGCTCCGTCTCTCACCGAAAACCGCCCCGATGCTCCCCGAGCGGCAAAAATGAGCCCGCCGCTCCCCCGGCCCCCGTCTGCACCGCACGGGCGAGTGTGTGCGCATCGCACAGTCCAGCACAGGCTGCTCGGACTGTGCTGTTACAGTCGCACAGTAAAGGCCTGCTCCTTCAGCAGCCACACACAGGCAGGCCCAAACACAGGAGGTGGGGTGCTAAGCACAGGGTACGGACTGCCATATAAATAACGCCAGAATGTTCACAAATATTCACAAAAATGGCTCCATTAATGAATTCATACTTTGCTACAAGATAAATTGAGAGTTTGCACTGGTGTTAATATAATCCACTCAAAAAAAGAAAACGTTTAGTTAACAGTCAACCACTGGGGAATGGGCTAAAGAGAAAATGGGTCAACGGTCCAGCCATTTGAGAATTGGGAAACTCTGATGTGGACTGAAAACAGCAGACAGAGAATGTGAGTTAAAAAGTACACCCATCTGCCGAGGTTGGATGGCCTGGCCCAGATTGTTCTACATATTATTAAACATCTTAACTGTATCTCAAACACCTGGCAGTGTTGCATCAGGCTTTCTGTGCTCTGATATGCAGATGGGAGCTCAAGGAGAGAGTCAGAAGGGTTTCCCTGCTCTTCACAGATGTGATGCCAGAGCGGCGTGCTTCACAGAGGGAGCGGCGCAGACTGAGGGACCTGCGGAGAGAAGGGGCGCCCGGCAGCGGATGGAGCCCAGGGGAGCCCGCGGAAGCCTGGGGGACTCGTTTGCTGGGCCCAGCCGCACTTCCAGCCCACGTCCCGCCCGGAGGGTGCAGGAATGCGAGCTGCAGGGAGAGTCGTTTGTCCCGCCAACCGTCCAAAATGATCGCACACAAAAAGGATTTAACTCTTTGTCGCGATTGTCCCCCTGCTTCCCCCCCCCCCCCCCCCAACCCCTACCTTTCCTCTGACCCTGGTGCTGTGGATAAAAGACCCATCAACAGTATCACTAGCTGCATTTACAAGTGAAAGGGGGGCAATAATGGAGCAGTTAGAAGAAGAATGGGGAGGCAGAGGGGCGCTCACAGATGTTGGGTGTGGGGGGGCCGCAGCCCATTGTCAGAGCGGGGTGAGTGGAGGAAGGGGGGCCCGGTGCTTTTTTAAACCCGATTTGTGACGGAGCGGCAGAGCTGGCCGAACAGAGGAGCGAGGGCCGTCCGGCTCAACAGCTGTCCGGGGGAGCGTGTGAACACCGGCTCTCAGGGGTCAAACAGAAAGTGGCAGAGGGGACAGAGGAGGGCCCGGGCGGCCGGGGGGGGCCAGCCGGGGGGGGGGCAGGTTGGGCTGGGGGCACGGAGACGGAGGGGGGCAGGATTCTTCGGCTATGATTTGCGCTACTTTTTGTCCCCTGAAATTGCAATGCAGAAAAGCCTTCCTTTCGGCTCCAGATGGGGTGAAGAGGCCACTGAGAGCACTGCCCCCCCGTCAGCTTCCTCACACAGAGAAAGAGCCTGCAGATGCAGCTCTCTAATGAAGCCGTCACCGGCCTGTCTGCCCAACGCCACTCCGCACCACAGACGCAAGCCATAACTTTCTAAAGTTCTGCGGGAGGGGGCTGTGAGTATCAATCAGAAAGCCCAGGAGTTCAGCACCTCACACAACACTCTGCTCTCTCTGGCCTGCACTACATGTCCCAGCCTCCGTTATCTGTACCTGAACCCAATTCAACCGCCCCAGTTAAAAATGGCAGTTTGTATTCAGATTGACTTTGCCTCTACTTTCACTTCACGTTGTAAATGCCTTGGTATTTTGCACTTGACAACTATGCAGACTAGAACAAGTACTGTCTAGGATATGGCCACATAGGTTACCCCGTCTCACTGAACGCAAACACAAATTTTGCAATGTATCTGAAACTTCACGCAGTGATACAAATGATTAATATAAATGTTAATATAAATAGGCAGTTGTAATCGAATGCACTGCAAAATACAGAAAATAATAACAAGTTTCCATTCATGAATGTTTTCAGGCAATTTGCTGTAAAAACTTAAGCATAGATCCACAGCAGGGAAGTTTTGACTCCGAAAAGTGTATCATGTTATATCAAAGGCATCTGAAACAACCCAACATGGTTTATTAAGCAAATTACAGTATGTCTGCTATATTGTTATGAGTTCAAGGGCTTCATTGATACAGCCTTAACATTGAACAAATAAATGTAAATTTTCAGTGAAGTATTAAATATATTTATGTTCAATGTTTGGGCTGTATCATTGAAGCACCATAACTTGTTTTGACAAAAAGCACAGCGCCATCTCACTAATTTAAAAACAGCATAATAATAGCTAACATTACATTTTCCAGAACATGTCATGATTAATGACAAGTACACTGACAAGTATTATGTTGATGTATTACACATATTTTAATAAAATGTTATTTGTACAATACATTTTCTGAAAAATAACATCAATTCATTTTTGTTTAAGAAACATATAAGATCATATATTTGAAATGTAATACTTTTATCGAGCACACTAGAAATTTACATTCAACCCAAATAAGTGACTACTGCTTCTCTCCCTGTCTGATGTTCTGACAGCTACTCATTTTGTAGAGTGCAGCGTCTCATTTCTAGTACAGAAATTGTAATGGACATATAAAAATAAATAAAACACATCAGATCAAGCTAATTTTTCTAGTGCTTCAACATAGTGCATTCACTGTAGCGCACTCAGCTAGAGCTCACATTGGCATTCACAAACTATAATGTTTTTAATAACACAAGCGTAAATACAGATTTGTTTTGAAAAAGCGTAGGTGAGAACATGAACACGAGAACACAGCTGCGATATGAAATGATATTTATTCATGTTTACTCACAGGGCTGTGATTGGCTGGGCAGTGTCACCTGGTGATCCTTCACACCGTCAAAGAGAAGCTCCGCCCCTCCTCTAAGAAAGAAAGGCAGAGGCATCTCACACCACTGCACCACATTACATAAATAACACAAAAGGTTTCAGTCGGAAATACAGGGGTTCCCTCCCCACCAGGTGACCTGGTCCTAAAGTCACCCACAAAGCGAGAGTGCAACCGAGCCTGGCTGCGCTGGATAAACGCTGCTGGAAAAGGCTGTAAGGAAACGAGATGCTTGAAGAGCACAAACTGGCCACGGGCTCCAGCAGACCTGGCTGTGCAGAGCACAGGCTCTGGCACGCAGGCAGCCCCTACTCTCAACTCGATTGTGAAGAATGCACAGAATCAGCTGCTGCCCATTTCTGATTTGCAAAGGCACACGGAAGGCCCCTGCTTGTACTTTTTTAAAGGCCGAATCCATTTCAGTTGTTTTTGTTTTCAAAATCAACTACCTCATGTTTATTAACATAACATAATTATTCGAAAAGGCACCCAAGGAGGTGACAAGAAAATAAAACAATTTATAAATCAGCCGTTTATTTGCTGTTTTTAATATGTTTAGCAAAATAATTTCCCTGCAGTTCATTTTAAAATACCTATTGACATTTCTCTTATTTCTTAAGAAGAAATTCCTATTAAATATTTATGTAAAATGAAATAAAGTACTGTAAAAAGTACATGGACTCCAGTGATATTACTGTTTACAACACAAACCTTACTCCATTATGAGGTTCCAAATTCCACACAAAAACAGAAGTACTTTAACACTCACTGGCAAATTTGGTTTTCAAAGGTCAATTCTGTGATCATGTCTGTAGTTTGAAAAAATGGAACACCAGAAAACTGAAATGGAGTAAGGGCAGTCTTTATTTCTTTACTGATTAATCAAAAACAAGAATTTCAAAGTTGGACACAGCTCAACAGCATATAGGCTATAAACTATCATCTTAGATATTCAAGTACAAAATTACAATAACAGCATCACATATAATTAATACAATAATGACATATATTCGAGAGGAATTCTGGGAAAAGGATAATACTTGAATAATGAATCAGCCACCTATTCCTTTTAACAAAAGTTTACATAAAATATTTTTCATGGAATAAATGGTTAGACTAATTTCTGGACAGGAATGACCAACAACTGAAGAGACACAGGCTGATTCATTGATTCAATCAGGCAGTTTTTGGAAAGTACAGGACCTGAATGGTCCCACTGAGTATAGGAAGTTCACCTGTACCAAATGTTGTATTAGATCCACAGATACGACCAAACTAAGATACCAGACACTTAATTCTGTCAAAAAGCAGGAAATCTCTTCAACTGTCATCACAAATAGAAAAAAAGTTTTACATACCCGATTCAAAAATCTAAATCTAAATCGCTCTTGTTTTTGGTGATGAAGACACAGACTTGCTGGGGTGGGGGCTAAAAATGGATGAACTTTTGAGTACTGCTGACCCCCTGAATTGTCGGTCATTCAGGTCCAGAAACCATAGTCAAACCATTTCTCTCATGGTCAAACATTTATGGAAACATGCATGTTGAAATAAAAAGGACCAAGCTCAACAGGTGATTGATATGAGAATAAATAACCCAGAAGCCTGTCTGCAGACATGCATGATACAGCTAAAGATTTAGCGCCCTCAATGCTGAAACATACAGGGCCTAGCTTTCCCATGGTGGTCTGAGGGGCATCTGCATCTGTGAGGAGACTCAGTCTGTGCTATGATCTGACATACCCGCATGAATACATGGGAGAAGGTCAGGGTGCTGCCCCCTCCCTCTCAAAAAAACCTAATCTTCCCCTGGACGATGACCTTTGGCATTGCCCGTTTGCAGTGTGGAGACACCCCGCAGAGATCTGTGTCCTGGGAGGGCTTAGCTATCCAGCTTGGGCATAGGGGGATAATCTCCACTGAGGTGCATGGAGCAGGATATAAAGATTAGGATTCAAGAGGAGTGAAGGAACGAGGAACGGACAACGAGGAGGAAACAGGCCAGCAGGATTTCTAGGGACAAATCTGAATGACCCACCCTCTTTACCCCTCCTTAGTATGATCTGAGTCCTTTATTGGCCTTGCCGTGTGAAGCCTTTTCATCCCTGTCCTGATATTACACTGAGAGAGGGTGCCATTTTGTCTGTTATTCCGACCGCATCACAAATACGCCCTTTCATTCGCCCAGGTTCCAACAGAAAAACTGACTGAAGTGCTGTGAACTTTGACCCTCACACCTCAGTCAGGGCTGGGGGTCGGACATGAAGGACTGCGCTGTCCCTCGGTCACCCGCAGCACGAGGAGGAGCAGGAGAGTGGTACAGCAGCCCCGCAGCGGGGAGCGCGGAGGGTTGGGATGATGGCACCGCACAGATGCTCATCCTCCACACAGTAAACAGACCGGCGTTATTTAGCCAGACTCCCACAGTCACACAGGCATTAGTGACAGAGAGAGGGAGTGTGAGGCGGCGGCAGCAGCAGGTGCGAGGGCCATAAAGGGGCCTCACATCGCGGGGAGAATGTGCAGTTGTATTCCAGATATTCCCCTGCTGGCCTTCTGCCCGCGCTCTATCTGCACACAGACCGGCCGCTGCACTGGACCTCAGCTCTGGACTGGTCCATGTGCTGAAGCAGACCCCTCTACCTCTCTCCCTCTCTCTTGCAATCTCTCTCTCTCACGCACACACAGAAGCAGGCCTCTCTCTCTCTCGCACACTGTCTCAGAAGCAGCCCTTCTCTCTCTCTCTCTCTCACACACACACACACATAGAAGCACATCCCTCTCATACTCTTTCATCTCTCTCTCACATACACACATCCCTGTCTCTGTATACCCGCTTCTGTTCAGGTGTCAGTGAGGTCAACCAGTACACAGTCAATGAGACATGAGATTCACTCAAATCTATACAAGAGGGACACACAGAATGCAGGCCAGAAAGACCCTACACAATCTAATCAATACGCCGTGTAATATATTACACTGAGATAAAGCAATCGTTCAGGGCCAGTAAAACTGCTTAAGCAAGCAGCACCATTTTCTTTTTTCTATTACTCCTGACTCCTGGTCCTTTTTATGTCAACACTATCACTAACATTTGGAGACAGATTCTTCTTTATTCCCTTGCATTTTAGAATACATCCTCTAAGAATCTGGATTTTCTTTTTGTTCTCAACTGGTTAGACCTGATAGAAAAAGATCTGTGCTGATTTTTACTTTATTCCAGGAGGTTATTATAGCTGTCTGATAGTCATTTTTCCGAAGAAGAAGAAAAAAATCTAATTATGATAACTGAATTTTTCACCACAAACCAATGACAAAGATGAGTGTATTTTTTTCATGCTGCCTGTAAAACACATTCTGCCAGTGTTTTCTTTTGAAATGGTATCGCAAACAACAAAGCTGCAGTATGAAATGTTCTACTGCCTGAAACTTGTGATGTCAACCTGAAGAAACCCGGAAAGTTTCCATAACTGCTGCAATAATTTCTTCATCTTTAACATCTGTTCTTTCAGAGACAGAGTCTCATTTTATTTCTTCTGAAAATGTAACCGGGCACAATAAAGGCATTATATTACACTCCCTGGGAATGTCTAAGTATGGATCAAGGTTAATGACCACATTTATTCCAATCTGGTCCCCTGCTATCCACTCCCCACAGTAAACAATCACTTGTGTGGTCAGAGATTAAAGAGAGGCAGAAGCATCAAAGAGGCCTGACAATGGAACAAGCTTCAGCATCATCAAACCATACCCGTGCACAGCTTATATTCAGGACTGAAAATCAGCAGCTTTAACTCAATGCATAGCCTACCACTTAGACAAAAGTATGCAAAGGAAGTTAAGCAACACCAAATATAGCCTACATTTTAGTTTAATTTTGATGTGCTAACACCATGAGGCCAATAACACTTTAAACACAAGAATGCAAAAGCATTTAGCCCCAAGAATAGATTAGACAATTCAGCTCAGCAAGGCTTGTCATAGAACCAAAAGACTATTCAGCACCGTTTTCCCGTAGAATAGCCAGTCTCTGCTTCTACTTTGAGTCCTAGTAAGTTAGCTCTCTGAAAAATATGTCCTTGAATCAGTACAAATTTTACCCTTAACTATTTCTGATGCATACCCTAATACCCTGCAGTCAATCTGAAGAAGCTCCTGTAACGCACAGTATGAAATTCTGTCTCTCTTCTAGACAACATGAGGGACCAAGGGAGCAGTCAGCAGTACCTGACAGTGGCGTAGGTTTCGTTTGAACATTGGGGGGGGCACATAAAGCGGGGAGTCTGGGGGTCCTCCCCCAGGAAATTCTGAGCGTCAAACACTTCATTTCCTGCATTCTGGTGAATTTTTATGCACCAATTTGTGCCTTTTCTACATCAATTTAAAAGTCCTTTGCTTCTTTCATGATTTTATTGGGAGGGACAAATGCACTAAATATTGAGGGGGACGTATCCCCTGCGTCCCCCTGAAATCCACGTCTATGGTACCTGACCATGACATCTGCCTTAAAAACAAACTATCATATAGCTAGCTACTTAATACAGAACTGTTAACTGTTAATGACAACAGAGAATCACAATAACCAATTATAAATAATTATTTGATGCATTATATTAATACAATTCAGTCCACCTTTGATAGGCAATGTCTGTAAACTACAAGCATTGTTTCTCCTGATTAAATTTCCTGTTGAACTCAATGGATAAAATATTCAGGAGAAACAATGCTTGTAGTATCTACTGCATATCTGGCAGCAGCACGGTGGTTTGAGGCTCATTTGATACCTTGGACCCTTGATGACTTAAAGCCATTTAGCCAACAAATGTGTTCCATACTGTATCAGCATAATTTACAGCTGAATCTAGTCCCACCCCCCAATTCCCACAGAGATCAATTCAAATGCAAAGAGTTTTTGTATCGCTTGTAGGACAACCTGACAATAAGATATGCAGACTCTGATGACGTTGATAGGAAGTCAGGAAGTCATGGCATGCAAAGGATATGCAACCAAATACAAAACATGACTCTTTTATTTGACATTATGTTAATTTGTCTAAAACACTGAAAAGAAAAAACTAATATATATATATATATATATATATATATATGCTAGCAGTAAAGTCATAGTCTCCATTTTCAACCACACATAGGCCTCAATAGGAAATTACCAATCTGAATGTCAAATGTTCTGTCAAATAGGTATGTTGATGCTAATCTGCTAAAGTATTAATATCATGCCTAGCGAACTCTAAGAGCCTGTCACCACAATTTCAACATTCACGCTTGCACTTTTTAGACCTATCTCTGTACAACTAAAGCATTAGGACAAATGTGAGCGAAGAAAACGCTCATTTGTTCTCAACTAAAGTAGCAAAAATGAGGTTAGAATGTATAATGCTGGCAAAAAGACAGGTCAAGATTATCTTTCTGGTGAAGAAATCCTGCCAAAAATTGGCAGGACGTTTTTAATAGCCTACCAAAAAACCCTAGCAGCTCCATTTCGGGATGAGCTGACATGAAAAACATATTCTGTAAGAATATACCATTTCATATTTTAAACAGATTCTACCTGTGGAAATATTACATGAAAAACTATTATAGTTGAAACATAAAGGACTTGGATAGACTACATTCTAATAATGAAAACTCATTTTCACATATCATTAATATTGCTCTTAAATTTGCTCATCCATACCTTGGCATAATGCTTAGCCTATTTCTTATAGAAGTGTCCAACTTGTTCTTCTTGGGAACATAAAGAACTATTTCAAGGACAGATGATTGCCACAAATATGGACTTTACTGACACATTTCACTGACGTTAGTATAAGGTTATTTGTGTTCACTAAACTAGTGAACTGAAAAAAATCCTGCGTTGTTTCTGTACAAAAAATACTGTCTCCAATCTCCGGAATGTGAACGCTCCATCAGCTTCAGTATGTTGCTCTTTGTTGCGTTCACATTCTCAGCTATTGTAGCGGCAGTTGCCTGGTTTTACCTTGTCCGTCCAATAACTACTTGAACAAACTCCCCACCCTCTTCCCCTGCCGGCGATACCCAATTTCCGTCTGATACCGGTGTTCTCAAAACACGCAATGTGCTCATACACACACAGCTGCTTATCTAAATAGCAAATAATAACCAACCGCGAGTTAAAAAAATAATTAATTAAACTGAAAAAACGCAACGCTGTTGATAAGATTACTGGATTCCCAAGACAGCTATAAAGCACAGGTGGCAAACACTTTAAAAGTTGACGATAGCTACCTAGCTAACCATTAAGGCTGAGTACGATATTTGCTCCAGTATCGACAGTAAGCAAGCATGTGCTGGCGTGTCATTTCACGAAGGAATAACGTTAGCTCGAATTACTGTCAATGACAACAAAGGCAGAAATCTTTATCACCAGTACACTGATCTCAAAATTACCCACCCGAACTCCAGGTGCAACGTTATGGGCGCCGCCATATTGATCCAGGAAAAAGGAAGTAATCACCATATCACCGGAAATAGCAGTGCGCAGCTACCACACAGTTCTATGGGGGCTACCGTTTATGGGCTGTTCTCATGCCCCTACAAATCAGCGTGACGCCGGGAAAACCACCAAATCTTAAGGGAGCGTCACATGAGAAAAAAAAAACATAGGAATCTTGCCATTTCCACTGATCAGCGATGGAATTAAATTACATTTTAAATCTGCTATAAATTTAGCCAAGCAGCACGGATGAAATAAGTTGCGTGAATGTCATTTTGATTGAATTAATGATTTTTTTTTTTTTTGGAAAAACATACGAAGAATTCGAACTGCACTTTAGGTTAAGCACCTATTCAAGACATCGTTGAAAAGAACAGTATCCAACCATCCATAATTCAGGCATACATGCTACACAAAGTAAAACAGCAGCCTGCGCCTGAGGTATGGGGGATGTTGAGGCGGTGGCTGCTTTGCTCGGCTTGGCCCCCTCCCCCTTCCCCTCTGTCAGGTCGGTGACAGCCCTGTCCCGAGTGGGGGGCAGATTGAATTGCAAATCTGCAGCCTTCTGTCGGCGTCCGAGTTTGCAGTGGCCCTTCCTAGGCATCCATTCATGTGGTAATGGGGTGTTGGGGTGGGGGGTATAGAGGCCATGGGGTGTCAGGGGTTGAGGGAGCGCCGGCCAAAGAGCGTCGGCCAGGGGAAACTGTCAACAGAAAGTATAAGGGGGCTTTAGAGCCGTGACCAGAAGAATTGAACACTGGACTACATCCCCAATCACCCCCCTCACCCCTCCTCCAACCACTGGAGCCATTGGGGCATTAACTCAGAATTATATCCTAATTCAATTAAAAGGAGCCACAGGCAACGTGCAGTAGTCCCCCATCGTTCATGGATTCAGAAGCATTGATCTTATGGTTAAAATCTAGTTGGTAAAAATGAATGCTATTTTCAATTTAAGATTAACCAAATGGTGTGTAATTGGACAAGAGTAACGTTATTCTGTAGTAAAACTGAAAAACGTTCATTTTAGTTCTCTGTGAATTACCATTACGGTAATACTACATTCAGGCTTTACACCAGATTTCATCATACTCTGCTCTGTAATAAATAAAAATAAGTATTATGTCCTTGCCAGTATGTGAAATGGGTGACGCTGGCCGTTCGCTTGCTGCCTCCTCTCTCTCGTTCTGGGAGCAGATGAGTTAGGAGAAGCTGCTGCACGCGTCCAGTGCGGCGAGGCCGTGAGCGTTCACCGTCAGCAGTTTCATTTGGGACGCAGCTTCCTGAAACTGTCATCACCTGTCAGCCCAGGCATTAGAGTGTCTATTTCCTCTATAGAGTTCTGTCATTTCACAAAGTTCCAGACTGCGTGAACTCGCCCCTGCTTTGCAGTTGCAGTGCAGAGCTGGTACAGTCACTCCAGGCACGCACACCAAGGCGCGGGGTAAGAAGTGGGCGTAGCCTCACGAGTCAAGACAGACGGACGGAAGAGAGACATGGCAGATTGAAATGTGAATCAAGGCTGCTGAACGGAGGTGGGTCGGTGGGTGTGTGGGTGCAGGGGGGTGTCACACGGAGAGGGTGGCGATCCTGTTCAATAAGCCCCCAGGATTTAGACAACAAAGTGTTAGACCACTGGGACATGTCACCCAGTCACTTCACATTTGCTAAGCTCACCAGAATACGACACGCTGTTCTTCTTCTGCCCCGGGCTCACCAGAGAACACCACACTGTCCATGGCCTGGTGTCTCCTCTCACCAGAACATGTCAAAGTCCCATTTTTAACACAAGAACATGTCATTTCCTCCATTCCCTCACCAGGACATGTCACACTGCCGTTCTTTCACCAGAACATTCTATGTGATTGTCTTGTTATCAGAACACAGCACACTGCCCTTCTCTGACCAGGATATACCACACTACCCTCCTGCCATCACAACCTGCCATGCTACTGTTCTCTCACCAGAACATGCCACAATGCAGTTGCATTATAGTACAGTTAGACATCTAGCAGATTTAGCTTATTCAAGGAAACTTACAAAACTGCCCACAAAAAGGTTAAGAAAGGAGCAGAGATCATACCAAATTATCAGTGTCACAACTGAGTGTGTTATAACATAAACCTACAACATAAAGTTAACTGCCATATTAGGTATAACAGGGAGACTGAGGATATATTACTGTGGATTTGAGGGTAAAGTGTTAAATGTAGAAAGGATTTGTTTACCCAAGATGCGGTTCAACAGTGATTTAGTGTTCTTGACTGTTGTGGAGTGCTTCTTCCACCACTGGGGGGTAGGGGAATCAGAAATAGACACTAATCCAAAGAGGGACCCTTTCAGGAATGGATGGCGACCAGGTTGTGGACAGCAGTCGTCTGGGTCTGGGAGTAGGGTTCGATAATGGATGGAAGGTGAGAGGGTGCAGTTTCTCTTGCTAACCATAGGCTAGGACAGGGGTATTTGTTTTATTGTGGGCATGACAGTTAACCAGTGGAGGGAGATGAAGAGAGGCGTGACATGACACTAGAGTATCCCTCCGAACAGCACAAGGGCCCTGGACAATGAGCTGGATAGCACACACACTGATTGTGTACATATCACAGAGAAAGAATCAACATGTCCATATAACTTAGCAATGTTCTCTGTGAGAGCTTGTTACGCAGAACTAAACCAAGATTTTTTTTTTGACAGTTATGTTATCAGGGGTAATAGAGAGAGCCTTAAGGGGGAAGGATGTAGGAGGTAGACTCATTTTCAGGCTGTAGCTTTTATGCAACAGAATATGCCACCTTGTTATCCCACACTGCGGCTCTCTCTGCTGAACATGCCAAAGTACCATCGTCTCACCAGAACGCACCAGTCTCATTATGTCACCAGAATGCACCAGTCTCATTATGTCACCAGAATGCACCAGTCTCATTATGTCACCAGAACGCACCAGTCTCATTATGTCACCAGAATGCACCAATCTCATTATGTCATCAGAATGCACCAGTCTCATTATGTCACCAGAATGCACCAGTCTCATTATGTCACCAGAATGCACCAGTCTCATTATGTCACCAGAATGCACCTTTCCTGCCTCACAAGGACACACAACAGCACAACAGGCTCTGAGCTAAGCTCACACGCACTGCTCAGCCACTACAGCACATATAAGCCAGAATAATAAAAATGGCTGCTGCTCTCAGACAATTGTTTGGTTCAGGAGCCCAATGGAATATTAATCTCTTTTAAAGAAGAGGAGAGGAGATAGAAAAAAAACTTTGCTCATTAAAACAAAGGCCAAGTTCAATTCAGCATCAGGATAGGATGAGCAAAGGTTTAATATGTTACCTCGACAATAAAGGAAATGTTTCTATGTTGAAAGATGCATAATTGTACTGGAGAATCTGGTCCAGCGACAATTGCATATATCATGTAGGTTTCATATAAATACCTTTTAAAAAAACTCAAGGATTGAATTAAAAGGTACATGGGGTTCTAAATGAATTGATGAGGGCCTTTGTTTTTAAATAATGTATTATCTGTATCAAGTACGCAAGTATCAAGTATCAAGACATTGACATTTAAATAAAAACCACATCCCAAATAAATGCAATGATTACGCTTTATTCTATGTTTTATTTATTTGCTATATTTAGATATATTTAGATTCTTATGTAGATGACCTTACATACTTTGCATACAATCCATTTATACAGATGAATATTTACTGAAGTAATTCAGGTTAAACACCTTGTTCAGGGCAACAACGGCAATGGTCCATTTGGGAATCACACCTCATAGTAACAAACCCTGTTTTGCTACACTGCTATCTGTACATACAGCACTATTAATAGCAACTATTAGTACTTCAAAGAAACAATAGTTTCATAGATTTTTGACAACGTGTTCTCTAACAACAGTACCCACTGTGCATCTCTGAATGAAGCTTCACCTCTGAAACGTCTGAAACAGAGGGGTGTAAATGCATGATGGGGCACTGTTGTGCCAGCTTCCTGTGGCACCCAGGGACATTCTGCGCCCGCACCGCCGTAGGACGTCCTGTTTAAAGTCATCAGTTTAAAGACTGAAGATGCCTGTGTTTGCCAGAGCAGCAGAGCGGACCTCTCTCGGACTGGCACACAGCTGTCCTGCACATCTGTCTGACCCCAATCCTCCCCGCCCATTACGCACTTTGCAACCCTCTCTGCCTTGGTACATCTCTCACCCCCCCACCCCCCTGCCACTCTGCCTGACACTCTCATTCCAGCAACGCCCACTGTCGCAATGGGCATGCTCAGTGACTCACAACTATGGACACAGAGAGCGCTGTCAGGGAGGAAAGATATCACACTACCAACTGTAGTGCATGGAGGCTGCTTGATTCTAAAATTACATAAATATAGGTGGGGATACGATACAGTGCAGCAGGCACTCACACCAGTATGATCAATTTTAATATGTGTCCGATTACAAAATCAGCATTTACACAAAATATCTATTAATTCCAAATTCTGTTTCTACATGAAAAATACGAAGATAATCCTGCAAAAAGTAAGTCAGATGCGTACAGGGGTAAAACTGCGGTCTGAAAGCAGCGTTTCTGTCATTCTTATGCTGAGGTTTAACCCTTTGACTCCAACAATTCAAGGGTGGAAAATGGCGACTCGGCGCATTGTCCAACAGAAAGAAAGATGCGCCTCCTATTGCCGCAATTGTCCAGTCTCAAAACTTTCCTTGTGTTCGTTTATAAATTAAAGCACTACTCTGACAACTTATTGAGAACATTTTGAAAAGATGAAGCAGTTTGTGCGAAGCAAGGACAACCACTGGTTCTCAATAGAAGTATCTTCTCATTTGTATTCTCTTCTTGGTGTCCTGAAGTGATTTTCTTTTGCAGTGCTGCCACCTGCTGGGTGAGTTCTGTAGTTCTAGCTACAGGCACATAGTCGCTCACAACATTTTGAAGTATTTAACTAATTTCCATTAGCACAAGGAAAGGAAACCTCAGTTGTGATACAGGCAGCTGGAAGGATGTGCAATAACATTTTCAATAGCTGCTTCCACTTCTTCAGTTTTAATGTAGAAATGATGTTAAGCACAGGGAACATGTACCTATTTACTGTCATTTCTGGCCATATAAATTCATTTGAGAATACTCTCTTCAATACTCTCTTCATATGGAGAGAATAATGTTTTTCCACAAACGCTACTTCTAACGTTAAGCAAAAACCAATGAAACTTGTAAAACTGTTTTGTGCTTAGAATGCATAACTGAGAATAAGCTTCTCAATGGCTCAAGACATCCACAAATCCTTTATGTGAATGCAGTATAAAATGATTCTCTTAGTTCTCTGATCTATTTAACTAAGAATAGTACATATTTTCAGCACCGGATCTGACTCTTTTGTTTCATTCAATTACTGCATATGCGAAAAATGCGTAGAGCACGTAGTAGCCTTGTCCCTGGGCCTACTATATATATGGACAGTACTATATATCAATTTCAGGTTAAATAAGGCATTCTTGTTGCAAAATCTTCTGTTGGTAAACACAACATATGTTAGTGGATTAAAAATTAGAAATGGTTTTGCCATACTCTGGCAATAAAACTGATAACTAAAAGCTGAATTGTGCTTTCTGCATGTCTTTAATCATTGGTGGTCATCTAGGCATGTCGATATGAGAGAGATTATTGAGTGTGTTCCCTCTGTGGCATGAACTCAAGCTTAGCATATACATTTAAAACCGGAACCTACAAATCTCAAAAACAGGCTATAACTGGAGATAATCCTTCAACTTTTAAGTGACCTCAGATTTAAATGTTTCCAGAAGTATAGACAGAGATATGCTGACTCATGCTAACTAAACAATTTGAGCTGTAGAGGAGAGACCTTCTGGGTCAGTGGGGTCAGGAAGTTTGGCAGACGACAGCGGCCACGAAGAAACCTGTTCCATCTCAGTGAAGTGCTCAATAAACTGTGCCTTCAGCTAATCGTTGTCTAAATTAACCCAGGTAAGAACACAACCCAAACAATCATTAAAATGAGAAAAAGGGGAGAAGGTCATGTAGGCTATGCCCTGCTCACACCTTACCTAAAGAAGGACTGAAAAGTGTCTCCGCCTTTTCCCTTGGGCACCCCCACATTTCTGTATAGCCGTGATTCTTCTTTTCTGTCAAGGTGTTTTTTTTTTTTTGTATTTATAGTGGCCTTAAGTGAGATATGGGGTCCATCTGGTGGTCATTTGTAGTACTACATGCTGCTGATACAATCTTGCATTACGTTGTTCTAAAATGTTGCTCATGAAGTCTTGGTAAAGATCTCCCTGTTAATTAACCTCTTATAATTTACGTTATTAACATTTAGATTTTATATATTTGTGTGACTGTTTTGCAAACTGTAGGTAATAACACCGTTCAGCCTTAAACAAAACCTTCCTTGTGTTCATTTACAAATCAAAGCACTGCTCAGACAATTTATTGAGGACATTTTCAAAAGATCAAGGTTGTAGAGGGTTCAACAATATTATTAGCCAGTTTAATTTCAGGCTGCATGGATTTATTCCCCCTTCATATTGTAGGCTATATGCAAACATGCATTGTTATAATGGAAGTTAAGTTCAATAAATATATTAAATAAATTTCTGCATGGATTTTGTATGTTCTCTAGGTTTCCTCCAGGTACTCTGGCTTCATTTCACAATCCAGTGACATGCAGGTTAGGCTACCCTGCTGAAAATTCCATGTAAGACAAACTGACTGGCACTCCAAGCTGGTCACGGCTGGTCAGATTTGGGATGTGGCTGGTCGTAGCAGATTAAAGCTGGTTAAAATGGCAGAGTAAATTGATGGTCAATCTGGGGGACTAGCTGCCTATAGGCTGGTCAGCTGGTCAACCACCTAAAAACAGCTAGAAGTGTTGAAAACAGCTTAGGCTGGTTTAAACTGGAATTTTCAGCAGGGTACTTGGTAGGGCATTAACAGGGTGTTGCTGTAAAAGAGCATGTGTGCTCAGTCAAACTATCCTGTATAAATTAAGATTCATAAATAAATGTCAATTTATGAAAGCTCTAGATCATGGCTTGTAAGTCCAAAGTTTGGAAAGACACAAAATAACTTGTGTATTTAAGACAAACTTGAACTAAACAAGCAAACATCCACCATTCTGTAGTACTTGAATTAATTAAGGTTATCGTTAACTGCTTACTTAGTCAAATCTACAGATAATAATAAAATAATTCTTTTAAAACACCTGTTCTTGGAGTGATTTTTATTTATTCTTTAATCTTTAATTCGCTTGGTTTGAAATTGTTATGGAAACTACTACTACTTTGGTTGAGGAATTTGAGGGAAGCTTGCCTCGACCACTAATAAATTGTAACACCTACCTGGATGATAAATGGGAGCATTTTGCATGAAAACATTTACTACACATATCAGCTGAAGAAGTGGGATCACTAAGAAGAAATAAATAGGCAGATGATTAAATAAATGGCTAGATTGACATGGCCTAGACCCATGGGTTTTAACAATTAGAATCAACTGGAGGACACATTAATAGAAAACTTTTCACTGCAGTGAAGATTACATAAGAGAATAATACTGGATTTTTCCCAATTTATATATATTTATTTAATTTTGCACTAAATAGTTGTGGTACCAATTACAATCTCAGTCGATGTGCATCATAGCCTGAGGCAGCAATACGTGCCTGAACTGGTAGGGACCGCTTGTCTTGAAGCCTATGGTGTGAACTACCAATAGCTGCTCGGACCCTGATTCCTTTAAATGTGACATTTTCATGTCAGTGGTGGAATCAAACATCACTAGTCAGTGTAATCAGTTACACAACAACATGTAGAAGTTTAGAGTCCTGCTTACCGGTGAAGAGAAAGTGAGGTGTCTGTATGTTTCCCTCATATGAAACAGATTTATGCAAGGCAGTTTTATAACTGGACGTATACACTTTCCAAAGGCAAGACGTTTGCACCTGGCACAACTCAACTGGCTTTGAATATTACACAATCTAATCTGATTTTCTATGTCATAATTCCACAACCAAATTGAAAATGATAGGAAGGGAATTAAGTTAATGTCATTTAAATGTATGGACATGAAAAACAAAATATTATATGGGCAAAAAAATCAACAAGATCTCAGTCTCATGAAACCAACAAAAAAATAAATAAATAAATCACACACTGGAATAAGGCATCCACTCATGGACACAAGCTTACTATATTTTATTTCTTGGAAAAACAATTGAAAAAAATATGACATATGTACATAAGAAACTCATGTGATCATGTATTGGTTTTGTCATTTTTTTGTTTACAAGTACGAAATTATTCAGTAATGACTATATACAACAGGAAATAAGCACTCAGAATTCTGTACAACAAAAAGTGAAGCTAAGAATATTATCCTCTTCTAGACCAGCAATTTTTGCTTCAAAACACTCCCAGAGACCGGTCTTGTCGGTCTCTGTCGCTGCATGGACACACACTAAAAGGGCTGTGAGCAAACGTCAGACACGTGAGGGTGTGTTGGACATCCAGCTGAGACAGTCAGACAGTGATGGAGGAGTTCTCCCATAATGCCCAGTTACATAATGAAATCCATCAGGGAGAGACAGAGCTGCTTGCAGAGGCTGGCGATACAGAAGCCTGTGCTGTTCTCATGTTCTATTGCTACAACTGCAGCCAGGCCACAACCCGTCCAGACTAACAACCAACAGTAAAAACGAGAGGCACCCCAACACAGCTAAAATTAAAGCGAAGAAGATCCATGTCACATATTTGTTTTTTTCAAACAAATTACTCAACAGAAATAATAAACTGAATTCCTGAAATTTTGGACTGATCTTTTTATAAAAAGCTCCACATTTGTGAACATGGCTTTTCAATTCCAGAAGTAAATCAGGAAATAGGGACTGCTAAAGACAATTTGGCTGAAATCATTTCTTGAAATTGTGGATAAAAGGTGACAAGAACTGTTGGTAAAAAACTGTTGGTCCTGTTGCATTCGTAGCAAGAAAATGCAGTCTTTGTCTCAGCTGAACTCCTGAGTTCCACAAACAGGGGCATTGTGGGTACAGGCTCACCTGTGCAAACCTGTAGGACTGGATACCCATGCAGCTGGAATGGATCTTAGCAATGGTGTATAAAATGGATGTTTGGTGATAAAGCATATACGGTATGTGTTAATATCTTTGTTTTAAAAATCCTTAAAATATCAACTGCTAAAACAGTCATGTTTCAATATGCACATTCACATTAAGATCAGGGAAACAGAGACAAAACCTTTGAGAGGAGAATATTGTTTTGAGTGGTGAAGAGTGAGTGACACTGTAGCCAGACATTGTACCCACCATTCTAAAAATGCTCCCCCGCTTCACCGCAGGAATAAACCACTGATGTTTTAACAAACCATTTACCACCGGCATTTTCGCCACAAGTGAACGGTCTGTATTATGCACCAATCACTGTGTCAGTGACCACCGCTGTCTGGGAAAGCAAATGTGCAGTGTGAAATGCATGCCCTGTCATTCTGTAGGCTAACTAACTGCATGACCAGTCCCAGAAACAAACTACACACAAAAAAACTCATTCACAGATCAATTCAACTCATCTCAATTCAGCCTGGGGGAAAAAAAGAAAAACACTTACACAATTTCAGCAAGAATCATATTAACCTGGACACCACGGCAACAGCAAAATCTCACACAAAAAAACAACAGCTCTTGGGGTTGGAATTTAGTGAGGATTGGACGACGTCCAAAAAACAAATGTGCTTGCAAATGGGATTGCAACGGAACAAATTAAATACTTTAAACTGTACAGTCATTTACACGCAAGCTAGAGTGCTCATTATCATGCTAGCAGTAGCTTCTCTTGCAGTCTTGAGGAAACGTGTTGGCGGGAGGGTGATCTGAGGAATCACGACACCAGCAACATTCAGTTGTGCAATTCCCTGTTCTTCCATGCTGTTTATACAGTGGGAAACTGGGACAGGGCCGGGCTGAAAAGAACAGATTTGGGCTGAGGCTTGTTCGTTTGGATAGAAATGTGTGAGAAGTGGAATACTGCGGGAAACAAGCCGGGAGACCTGAGGACGAGGGGGCGAGCGAATGCGGAGCGTCTGTGAAGCGGGGTCCCCGTAAGGCTCGAGGGGACAAGACAATCGCCACGCTCTGGAGCCGAGAGAGTGAGGACGATGACGGAGCATGTGCAGGAAGCACACACCGTCCTGTGGCATTGGTTTGGCAACATACATTCAAACATTTTCCAGTCTGTGTGTGAGAGATGTGGTTAAGCGGCAGGGCGCGGCACGGCACGGCGCGGCGCGGCTCGGACCGCGGGCTGACCTTCCCTGGCACTGTCGTGGGCGAAGCAGCACGGTGAACGTGGCCTGTGAACGTGCCCGTGACCGTGCGCTCCTGGGACAGAGCAGCGCCGTCTCTCCGTTCAAGCTGAGATGATGATTCCGCAGCCGTGAGTTCTATTGATTGTTTCAGAAGTGCTTGACATAGCAGCAGGTGAAACTGGGGGGGGGGGGGGCAGCGACACCGCAGGAGTGCGCAGGTAAGTGGAGGAAACAGGGAGGGCGTGGCTAATCAGGGGCCGCAGGCCGAGAGCGTGACGGTGATCCTGTCACCACGACGACAGGGAGTGACCGGTGGATGGATCTGAAAGACGCTCGATGGCAGACATATTTACACTCCTCCCGGGCTCTTTCTGCAGGGCAGGTAACGGACCTCCTCCGTTCAGGTTCCTCTGGAGTCACGCGGCACCTCCTCTCCCGTCTCCTCCTGGCAGGGTGGCCGCTAGGCGAGAGGGTCTGTTCAGCCCCGCCCCTAGTGCCTATTACCAGTCCAAAGCTGCTCTCTCCTTTCTCAGCGCTGCGTGCGTCATCTGAGCGCCGCCGCCCCGTTCTCTCTCGCTCGTCCCACCCGCGCAGGGCGGGGGCGGGCGCTATAGTTCGCTCTGCCGGATGGGGGGCTCCAGCTTGTTGGACAGGGCCGTCAGAACCTTGTCGAACTTCTCGTAGCGCTCGGCCTGGCTCCCCTCTGCTCCCCGGCTGCCCCACAGCAGACGCATCTGGAACTCGGTGTGGAAGAGCTCCAGCACCTCCTCCCTCTCCTGGAAGTCTGCAGGGACACAGGACCGCGCTGAGTGTGGAAACATGGCTGCCCAGCACTCTTACATTTTAACAGCACTGACATTACACTGCAGTGCGTACATTAGCTTCCTTTCTCAACAGTGGCTTTACATCGATCCAGCCATTCATTTATCCTCTATTTCACACAATGTTTATTGCCTTAAGTTGATTTAGATAATTTTTATTTCAAATTATGTAATTATTCTGAATTAGTTTTTAAAATATAACAATGTTAAATTTAATTGTTCTGGAAGTATTCTTCAATGGTTTTCTGCTTTAAAATAATGATGTCAGCAATAACCAGTCTCGGTCTTTAAATCACAACTGAAAACATACTTTTTTAAGGTCTTTCATTGAGCTTTGTTTTGTTTATATTTTTGTTTTATTTCTTTTTAGCTATATTTTTGTGCTTATGCTGTTTTATTGATTTACTGTATTTTACTTTTTTGGGGGGGATTATAATATTGTATCATGTATGATATATGATATACTGTTTTAATTGTATATTTCTGTTTATATTATATTACTTTGTTTCTGTAAAGCACTTTGTTTTGCAGCCATAGATGAAAGGTGCATTATAAATTAAGTTAGTTATTATCATAACCCCCCACCCCCTTACCCTGTAGCTTGGTCTCTGCATTGGTGCGGTAGATCCCCCCGTGGTGTGCAATGGTACGTGCTGCCTCCAGGTGACTCATCACCACGTCAACCCCCGACTCCATACTCTCCCATGGCTCCACCCCCTCGCCAATGGCCACACCCCTCTCCAGCAGCGACAGCAGTGGCACCACATGTGGGAAGGAAGTGTTTGACAGCACACAGCTCTCTGCGACAGAGAAAGAGATCGAGAAACATAGACGGGGAGACGGATGAGAGCTTCCATTTTGTACACAGAACAGCCTGAATGCAGTGAGTCTTCCTCAAATGTGACTCATCGCAGGACAAAAGACAATGCGCCACCTTGTCCGTCGTTCATGGTCTTCATGAAGGGCTTCAGCTTCTTCTCGTACAAGATGGCACCCTCCGTGTGTCTCTGACGCAGCGTCATCCAGGTCTGCTCCAGCCGAGAGATCTGCGAGAGAGCAGAAGCACACCAGCCGCTTATTACCGGCTCTGTACGTTACTATGACCACCACCCCTGCACCCTCTCCATTCTCCCAGCATTCCCTCAGGAGGCGGGGCCTACCTGCGGCAGCTCCAGAGCCCTCATGACGGCGGCGAATCCAAACATGTTGCCGAGGTTGCTCTTGAGTTCGGCCGCCAGCTGGATGGTCTTGTGCAGCAGGGCGGCCCTCTCCTCTGTGCTGCCTGTACAGCCCAGCAGGTCCACGGCCATCATGATGGACATGGTGTAAAACCTGGAGGCGGAGCCAAGGGGGCGGAGTGTTACGGCTGGGCCCAGGTGACATCACAAGGGACTTTCTGACACTGGCTGACTTGGGGCAGGTGACATCATGGCGGGTGTAACCTGACACTAATCATCAACATTACAGCAAAAGTACGTATTCTTAGACATGAGTAATACAGTGCATATGATTCCCTTCATCGGAGAGGAAAGCAGTGAGCTGCAGGGAGAGAGTGCTGTGCTGGATTAATGCTGCATCCCCCACCGCTCACCTTTCCAGCAGGTCCAGACGGAGCTGGTGTCCGTGCGGCAGAGTCAGCAGCTCCAGCCCAGAGCCAACTCCCATCATCCTCTGCATCTCCTTGGTAACACCCAGTATCCTAGCAACCTGCGGACCACACGGGGAGGACAGGTTGAGCCGTTTTTCTCCGGCGGTCACCGCGAAGACCGGTTAATTGGCTTTTAATTTGCGCTCTGTCAAATAATTATGGCAATAAATACTGGCGTGTACGGCGTGTCATCTGCGGCATTAGCTGCAGCCGCCCGCGCCGGCCGCCTCCGCTTCGGGAGGTAATTGAGTGGAGCTGTGCGATGCAGCTGCCGCTCTGACACCCGAGAGTTACCGCCACCGTCACGTGGCGGCATCCATCAGAGCGCCGCTCCTCTGCGACCCGGCGGAGGTCAGGGGTGGCCCCACAATTCCCCATCAATAAAAGCAGAAACGCACAGAGGCCTCATTTGGAGCGATCGGCGCTACGCTTTGCAGCGGCTCTGTGAAATCCCCTCGTACCTGCAGCGCAGCCGCTGTAGCTTAAATATCTGGGTCAGTAGAGGTGCGTTTCCAGGAGGTTCTGCGATGGGCTGCCGCTCCAGCCCAACACGGTTCACGCTCCAACAATACGCAACACAGCCTTGTTAATGTCAGCCACTGTAAGCTAATAGGCCTCGGATGTCCGGGCGAGGGTCGATCGGTATTGAATCAGCGAAACTGTTTTCGCCACAGAACAGATTCGACAATCTTGTTAGAGCAGATTGTCTTTGGCAAGGATTACAGGAGGTGCACGAGTGTGTGTGTGTGTGTGTGTGTGTGTGTGTCTGAGCACGTGCGTCTGCGCTGGTAATGTGATGCGGAGCTCCCGGGGGGCTGCTTCCAGCTCAGGGCCTTACCGTGCAGTCAGCCTTGGTCATGTGCTTGGCGGCGGTCTTAGCGTCCACTTCAGCCAGCAGCTCCTTCACCCTCTTCAGGATGCTCATCTCCAGGGGCTTGTTCTCCGCGGGCATCAGCGGAGACTGGTACGTCCCGGGCCTGAAGGAGGAGGCGGTCTCCACCAGGGGGGTCACGAAAACCTCCCCGCCGTCCTCCCTGCCCGGGGGCGCGCCCCGCCCCTCCTCCGCGCGGAGGCGCTCCACGTAGCTCTTGGCGGGCGTGGCCGGGGCCGGGGCGGGGTTGGGGCCCAGCTCGCAGTAGCTGCCCCCGGCCCCCTCAGGGTAGCCATGCGCTGGGGTGGAGCGGGCGCTGGGGTTCAGTTCGGAGAAGGGCACGTTGTTATTGGACGAGGGACTGAGCTGCGGCTCGCTGGAGCGTCGGAGGACTGGAGAGGAGGGGATCACACTCAACACCCGCCCCCCTGAAGGGCTGCGATGCCGGGTGACTGAACACACAAACACACACACATACACACACACACACACACACACACACACACACACGCATACACGCATACACGCACATGCACACATACACACGCACGCACGCACGCACGCACGCACGCACGCATACACACACACATACACACACACACACACAAACACCCGCACGCATACACACACACACACGCACACGCAGGCACAGACAGGTACACAAACACATAATGATAACTTGTTAGATCCAGCATCTTTCATATAAAAATATTTATTTAACTTGTACAAGTCAACTTAAAATAGGTGCTTGTCTACTCAATCACAACATGCATAATTCTGTCTGAAGGAAGGGATGAAAGACAGTCGAGAGGGTTTCAGTTGTGGTAAATATATTTAGGTAATGCCGAACTGCATGTTTGTGTGAAGCGTGTAGATAAGTGACTCACTGGAGCTATATGCTGGAGAGAGAGGAGTCTCTCCTACTGGAGACAGGGGGCAGCGGAACTCCTGAATCTGATCCATGCTGAGGGCACAGTTCCTCATCGCCTCCTTGTGGTGAACAGTGGAAGGGCTGTGAACACACCACACATACATCAGTCAACAAGAACACAATATACTCTGCATTCTTCACTGCTATTTTACACTCATACTACTCTAATACCCTTGAATGAATCAATTCTAACAACAAATTTTTTTAAATTTTTATTATTATAAAAAAAAACAATTGTGACTGCCCTATTGAATAATTGTATTTCAGCTATTACAAACCACTCAACCCTACCAAAAGTGCAATTTACTTCCAGGTGACTATAAGGGGAATTTTGCGGGGAGGGGAGGGGGGGCTTGAGGTGTGCACACAGGCATGCTTTGGGTAGAGAGCAGTGTACAGTCAGGGGAACAGTGACACAGTGATCCATGCTGGACTATCACGTCTCAGTGAATCAGCAGAAGGCCTGTAGGTGAGGGACCCGTGCTTTTCACAACACTGATGTGCCAGACCCAAGCAGGCTCACAGCACCTGTGCCCCAGGGCCACCTCCAGACCTGTCCACGGCAGTGACTCTGCTGCTCCGCTCACCTCCACGTCACTGAGCACACAAGACTCCCTATGTGAACAAGAAGCACCTATAACGCCCTCACACACTCCCATTCCCTGTGCTCTCAGGCCCATCCTGGAACTCAGAGAACCTTCACACGAGGCCCTTGCTAAATCAGCAGTGCGTGATCCCGGCTCCATTTTGGAAACGGCAGTACTGTGGAGTGCAGCATGTTCAGCTTGCATTAACATGGGAAATACCTCCCTTCAAATTGGCTGTGGGCTCAGCACTTTCATAGTGTTAAAAAGACTGATGATAAGAATGCAAGGAGTGCATTTATTTTTGGCACTCCGTATGGCAAATTAAATCAGAATCAGAAATGCACTCATTCACACCTGAAACACACCCTTCACACCAGAAAACTCAGCCAGGGAAGGCAAGAATGATTTTTTTTGTTAAGCAATGCACTAATGCAGCAGCGCCTCACAACAGAATGTATTGCTGTGGGCTTTGGGGACTCTGCTGGGCCCAGCCTGAGCCCTCTGTAATGACATCAGCTTGCGCCTCGCAGCCGCAGCCGAGGGCCGGGAGCTCATCTGGCCGTGCGGCTCACCTGTGAGGCATCATCTTCTCCGCGGTCAGCCCGTCCGTCATGGTGACGCTCCGCCTCTTGATGTAAGCTCCCCTGTGACAGGTCGGCGAGTGGACGAGGCCGTGCCTGCCGTTGGCCAGGGCGAAGGTGGCCTCCAGGTAGCGCAGGGGGAGCGTGCGGTTGATGGGGCAGTAGATCTGAGCGCCGCTCTGCTGCGAGACCGGCCGCCGGTTGCTCACGTAGAAGCGGACGAGGGCGGGGACCGAGTCGAAGCTCTCGCGCTCCAGCACGTACTGGACCCGCGACTCGGTGGACTTCACCAGGACCTTGCTGATCTTGAAGTGCAGCACCTCGTGGGTCCAGCGGCTGGTCAGCACGTAGTCGCCCGCGCTGGTGAGCGAGTCGCGGATCAGGAAGTCCCCGTTCCGCAGCACCAGCGTCTCCGACACCTGCGAACCAGCGACAGGGTCAGGCGGTCAGGCCGCGCGCCTCACAAGTTCCGCAAAACTCACAGAGAGCGACATTCAGTCACCTGCTCCAACCAACATCTGCTCTCTGCCTGAGTGACTGCTGATAACTGCACAGAACTACTGCTTCCTTAAGATACCACTGGAGAAGCGTTTTCCATTGTAAAGAGCCCGGTAAAGGGGTTTACAGTGCAAATCCAGAATTCAATCCCCTCTGTACCATTTGCTCATCTCCCAGCACAACAAAATGTTTTTAAAATGAGTTACACACTTACACAACTGACTCTGAATAACTGCATCAGTCAGCAAGTACAGTACCAACTCAGTTATTAATGTATTCACTGTTGCTGCATAGCTGTGTGGAAAAAGACCACACAACTGAGATCGGGTGTCTACATACATTTCAAAGAATCTGTATGTGAATCTATGTATTAACTAATAGATAAATTCACATATATAAGTATAGATAAGTGTACTTGAGGCATTTTGTGAGGTGGTAGCAGTTATAAAAAGGGAACTGTGGACTGAGGCCAAGGTAAACTAAACCAAATCTTATTTTAAACCAGTGACAACACAGAAGCTGGTATTTAAGCTTGTGGAGCTATAATTAGATCAGTTTGCTCTGAGCTTTAGCATGTTTAACAGAATATGGCCGTGCATCCCAAAGCAGTTTAGTTAGAGAAAAAACGGCAAATGCAAAAATCAAAAAAGACAAAGATGAACTAACAGAACAGTGCACTAGGAAAAGGCTTACAGTGACACAGCTGACCCAGAAACAACCTGAAATAAAACTATTTCATTGTACTCTTTCAGAAGATCAAATCACCATTTAAAATCAACCAGGAGTCTTGCAGATGACCATTACAAGATAAAGCGCTATGGCTAATCAATTTTATGTTTTTACATGTACAGCGTATCTACTGAACTATCTTATAACGAGTACAGTACAGTGTTGCTGAGATTTTGAGAAGGTTGTTATGAGGGGGAAATTTTTACTGAATGATGCCAGCTGGATTATGCTGGATTAAATTCAATTCCATCCTAATTCCATCCATTATTCATTTTAATATAGCTTTTCATTTTTAGCACTGCATTCACATAGGTATACTACGATACAATAAACACCTTCAGAGAAGGAGCTGAAAACCAGAAGCCATTGTTTCCTCTGGGGAAACAAAGAACCACATAAAAAAGCTATTCTGACTCGGCAGCTAACCAGTTCAGCTCGGTGTACTGCTTAGCCCACACACTGGGGCTATTTCCTAAATGCATTTGGGGCTGCGCATGATGGGAGAAAAACATCAGAAATTTCGATGCTGGGACTCATTTGTGGGTTGAGCTCACCGCAGCAGGTGGCCACAGGGGGACAGGAAATGGTCGTTGTCCGCTGCTACCATTAGCTAGTTTGAAAGCGTACTAGAAGCGTGGCATAATGTCAGCTTGCAGTAAATTCACCTAGTCAGCAAGGCTAGAACACTTACTGAGCATTAGTGGAACTAATGAAACATTAGTGGATTCTAAATGCCTTTTGAACCTTCAGCTAACAATGATCAGCAGTGAATTAAAGCCATTTCAGAAACCACCTGCAGATTAAAGAACCAGAATCAGAGCAAGGGTAAAGAACCAGTTTCCAAATATTTGTGAGCAATACTAAGTCTGAACACAACCAGAGTATAAAATCCAAAGCCATGTTTAAACCCTTAGCACAGCACAAAAATATGTGTCTAGAAGTATGAAGTATTGGTCTGAAGTTCCTCTATTCACCAGTGGGAGGAGCTGTTACTGCAAATCAGAAGAGCCTGCCTAGTTTCCCACAGCCAGGGGAACAGAACAGGGTCTTAATGAGGAGGACCAGGGGTTCCCTCTCCTCTGTGCAAGGAGCATGAATTCATTATACTAATGTGAAGCTGAAGCCTCACGGGGGGGGGGGGGATGAAGCCAACAGAGCCTCGGGACGAGACCCAGGCCGTCTCTCGGCCTGATGCTGGGGTGGAGGAATAGCAAGTGTGCCCAGGCACAGACCTGTGACGGGGAATTATACACAGGAAATAACTACTCTGGAGTCCATCTAGAGAAGTGGTAAAACAATCAAACATTCAATGTTTCTCTGTGAAATGTAAGTTACGTGGTTAAGCTGGTGAATTTCAAGTAAGATCGTTTGTTGACTTGATTTCCTGCCTTCACGCAGGTTGCCTGTGCACTCTCGCTGTTACAGTTGTGAAAGTACCTCACACCACAGCAGACCAAGATTTATAAGAAGTGAGGGAAGAACGCTTCACCATTACAGTAACTCAAATGCATGCTCACACTTAAAAAATGCTTACGGTTAGGTTTCCTGTAGCTAGGCAGTTATTACTCAAAGAAGCACCTGAGCTCCTGAGCATGGCTATGACCAATCTATGTAGTTAGCTAGCCTACATATGCATAATCTGTAGCCTAACCTATGCATCACACAACCTACATTGGTGTTTGTTAGTCAAGTCTGAATAATTGGTCTTATTAATCATTGATAAATATCTGTATAAATGACAAAGCCGTGTTTCCAATAGTATCACAATCAGGGCCTAATGATTAATGAGTTTAAATATGTGTAATAAAAACAAAAGCAAGGAACATAAGCAGATTCTAAAAAAGGGGGGGCATCATTAAAGGGACCCTACAGTAAAACTTTTGTTTCTTTTCATATTAAATAATGTACAGTCAATGCTCACATACTCACATGTTTTAGGCTCAAAGGGGTAAAAAGTAAAAAAAAAAAAGAAACGTTAAAAAAAACTGGAGCAGTCACATTGTGTAAAAAGCGAAAAATGTTTCAAAACAGTACTGCTGATCCTGACAAAAAGGCTGAACTAACACAAGGGCAAGAGGGTCAGAGCTGACTTCGTCAAGCATCTTCCGAAAAATAACATAATAACATTATGCATGCAATAATAAAACAGAACAAAGAATAACATTTACATAATAATATGCCTATCTGCTTAATGCATATTAATATTGACTACTTCTTCTGCATTGTTATTGATTTTATTAATGGAACCCTGGCTTCATTATCCCACTTGTTTGTACTTTGACAGAAACTGAAGAAGCAATATTTCTTTTTCAGGGGCATTACAGAATTGTTGAAAGGTGATCCTTGGAGCTCAAACATAGTTTTCCTGCTAGTACTGAAAAGCAAAAATACGACTAAAAATACATATTAAAAAACCATTTATGGCACTACCATACTTAGTATTTAGACAAATGAAAGCTTCATAGACTGCAGGAGTTACCTCCTGAAGAGAGAGAGAGGGGAATGCATTTTATTATAGTCACTGCTTCAGGGTAATAACAGCATGTGAGATTTTGTAATGGCAAGGAGGAACATTTTGTGATAGCAGTGCCATTTTACACTGCAAGTGACTATCTTGTATGATGTCTGTGACATCAGCTGCTCATCCAGTAATAATATGGAGAGATAAAGCAGGTAATTTTCCTGTCCTGGGTTTCCTCTGTCAGCTAGCTAGCTGATTCTCCTTGTAATCTCCCCAGATTGCTCGCCTAACCAGAAAGAATGATGGGTATGGAAAATGAATGTCTGAATGTCTAAATATGTTAAATATGCTAAATATACTATTTAAAAACTGGAAACTCTACGAGATACATAGTAATATGTTAAGATACCGAATCTTAAAATTTCACAGGATTTAAATTGATATGTGTACCTTTCCAATTGCCCTTTGAAAAACAAAGTATTTGTTTTAATTATGCAACATCTTATAGAAATTGTATAGCCCTAAGAGAGTGATATATATTCCTGTTTAGTTCAGATCTAATAATGTGCCACAGATATCTTTGGTGATGTGCTGGTTTTCCACCCTCCCTTTACCTGGGAGTCAGGTGTGAAGACAGTCTGGCCAGCAAGCCAAGAGACCCCAGCAATGAACACTGCCATTCACGGTGACTGAATCCCACCCATACATCCTTTGGGGGCTGCCGGCCACAGTCGGCACTGGCACAGGCACAGGCCAGATTCGATCTGAGACCACGGTGCTCGCTCACTTTCCGCAGGCAGTGCATTTACCGAGTGAGCCACCCAGCAGCCCATACAAAAGTGAAAAAATCAGTAGTTGTTTGGCAGGATAGATAATCACCAGGCAAAAAATTTGTCAGTTGACTTGAAGATTCCACACACAGTTTCTGTGTGTGTGAGTGTGTGTGTACACATTTATGTGATTGGACACAGCAGAAACTGACCTCTCTGGGGATGTGGCCATGGTACCAGCCATGACTGCGTATGTCACTGCTGCTCAGCTTCAGCTCCTCCTCCAGCTCCTTCCGAAGCTTCTCAGGTGGGGAGTCCAGCAGGTACTTCTCCTTGGAGAACTGAGGGATTCAATGAAACATGCGTGAGTAAGACGCACAGGCTCCTTAATGTTATACCACTGCGTTTTAAAGCCATTCACAGTTTAATTTATATTAAAAACGGCTCAGATTGCATGATTCTTACTGTATACTGTAAGTCATTGAACACCAAAAGAGATAAAGTTATAACAATAAGCATAATATGTTATTCACACTGAAATGTACCTGGCATTAATGCCATGAAAAGCTAACTACCTATTACCGCATCACCACCTACTGAGTGGACATTTAGAGGAAAGACAGACATAAGAAAAGCAGAAGATACTAGAACACACACATATACAGTATGTGAGGTATCTTCAGGACCTGCCTGTAACCAGCCATCTTTTAATCACTAATCCTATACAGCAACATAAACCAAGGACCCACATTTGTGTACAGCTTTTAGACAAATCCTACCGATTAGTCTGAGAACTATCTGACATCTGTCCTGCCCTGGTCGGCCTTGCTCTTGGCATAGAGAAGCAACAGATGATTCGAAGCTAATCAGCGGTTTGAGAAGATCCCTCATTGAACGTAGCAGTAATGGAGTTCACAGCATTAGAGACATCAACACCGAGGGTCAAAAGGCCAAAGGCTAAGACCTTATCTGAGACCAAGACCCTTTGATATGGAACCCAATATGAAGCGACACACCACTGTTCCCGATACGTCTGCGCACCAGCGCAAAAGAACAAGGGCCAGTCTGAGATAAAGATCAGTGGGGTTTTATTTGGGTCGAGGCCAAATCTATTTTTCGAAACAGAGGCCAAGGCTGAGCCTGAGGACGGCCTTGTGGGAAATGAGCAGGTTGTGAGCGGGAGGTTAAGGAGTGCGGAGACCCCGCCGGGCCGGTGTCTGGCTCCCAGAGAGCGTGTAAGCAGGGCGGGAGGAGGGGGATCAATGGCCGGGCCGCGGGTCACTCTGCACCGCTCGCTCCTCTCCACTGCAAGGGCACATTGATTAAGTCCGGGCCTCGCTCTGCTCCTCGGGGGGGGGTGGGGGATGATACTGCGGCGGCCGCCGCTGCCCGGATCGTGTTCGACGCGCGCGTAGCCTGACAGCCGCGTGTAACAGAGCCACGTCCGGACGGCGACTGGAGCTATCGCGTTCTCCTGGCTCCTCAGAGTAGGTCACACGGGAGGACGTTCATGCCTGTTCCCCCACACCTGGGCAGGGCCGACGTGCCCAGACTGAGCCCCAGTTCCGTGGCGGAATTCAAGCACACAAATTGCCAGCAGAGGGTACAGCGATACTGGTTTGTTTTCCGATAACCTTCACATGAAATACTGAATAGATGACTGCAGACCTCCCTTATACGTATGACACGACAGATGAACAGATAAATCTCTCTATCGTCATGGAGATCAGAGTTAAGCGTGGAAACCGGCACGTAGGCAGTTCTCAAAACACCAAATCTGTCACACATGGGGGAAAACGAAACAAAACCCAGGGCAGTCAGATAATGAATTCAGTTTTGTGAATACCTCATATACTCTGCAGCTCTGTGCACAGGAATCATCCCTTACAAACAGTTTATTGTAATATTAATAATAACTGCATATCCGAATTTGAATCTTTCGTGTTCACATACATGCTGCGTGCAGTCACACATGCTGCTGCATTGCCTCAGAGCAGAACCTGCTCTGTCACTCGGAAGGTAAGGGTCAAAATGAGCATGATAAAGAGGTCAGTGGAGAGTAAGCAGTGATCCAGTGTACTTGCACTGAGAGAGAGGGCCAAACTGACCAGAGTGCCACTTACTTCTATAAATAACCTCACTGAGAACCTACACCCATCTTAAAGATGCGTTGGTGGGGAGAGAGAGAAAGAGCGAGAGATACAGATACAGATACAGAGTGTGTGTGTGTGTGTGTGTGTGTGTGTGAGAGAGAGAGAGAGAGAGAGAGAGGGAAGAGACAGATAAAGAGAGATAGCCATTCACACACCTCCATTATACAAGACTGCAGCCTTGGGAGGTTGCCATGGTAATGCCTCCTGGTGTGTGAGCTGGCCCGGCACCAGCTCAATGTACAAGAGAGTGTTCAGAGTTCCACCAGCCCAGGCCATGCCACAGACCGTTCACACTCTACAACGGCAGAAATCTAGCTATTAACGCATCTATTTATCTTTATGGACCCGTGGGTATTTCTTTTCTGCAGGGCAAGAAACCAACACAACAGTACTAAATTAAGATGCCATTATGTATTTTAAACATACATTCTCACAAGCATTAATTAAACCTCGCACACTCCGACAAGCAACTCACACTCGGTCATAAACCATTTCATAAACAGAAGTCTGCTCCTCAGCAGTAAATCACTACTGCTGGGCAGAACAGTCTGTGTGGTTCACTCTTTGAGCTCCATTCTACACAGACAGAGAGAGAGGGAGAGGGGGGGAGAGAGAGAGAGAGAGAGAGAGAGAGAGGGAGAGGGAGAGACAGAGGGAGAGAGAGAGAAAGAAAGAGAGAGAGAGAGAGAGAGACCATGAGGGACCATGACATCATGGCTCACAGAGGAAACGGTAATGGCAACAACACACAGCTTGGCCATGAATATTAATGAACCGGATACTAAGAGGGATGAATAATGACATAACTGCACCTGATTCTCTCTGAAGACCTCAGTTTCCCCAGCCTCACCCGACCACCTACCTCCCTACATACATACAGAAAACAATTAAATCAATCAGTCACACAGTTAATTTGTCCTTTTATTTAATATACTCTAGTGGTTCTCACAATGAAACTGCTGCAAGGCAATTAGCAGAAATAGCTGCTATAGAAGAGTGACTGCAATATAATTCTTATGAAAGACAAACATACAGATTACCATGAAGAAATTACCAAAGGTGTCAAAATGCAAGCCACACTGCCTCGCATTATTTAATTCCCTTGCCGTTGCCATAGCAATAGCCTCAAACTGAAGAAGCCCCCTCCCCTTTGGCTATGCGGGGGGGATTCCACTTCTGTAGTTCCCCTTTGGGAACCTATTTCCACCTGCAGGACACCCCTCGTTTAGTGTCTTGGATTAGTGTCTAAGCCTCACAGATCCCCCTATCTAGTCTGGGCCTGAACCCCCAGATGCCCTTCATCACCAGCTCTGCTCCTCCCCCACCTCCCCCACTCCACACCCACGCCCCCCCCCACCACCCACCCCAAACCTCCCCCACTCCACACCCACGCCCACCCTCACCCTCACCCCGCGCCAGGGCCTCACCACCACCAGCGGCAGCAGGGCAGCATGCATATTCCGGGAGTTAGAGGCACAGTCTCTCTCCCCCCCCCCCCGGGCATTACTGTGAGACAATGACAGAGCCCTCAGCAGAAAGCCCCCGCTGCTCTGTGCCTCGGTCCCGCCTGGCATATCAGTTCTGAGTGATGTCACATAGGATCATCTCACAGCTCTCGGCCTGCTGCGCGGTGGCTGGCCCATCGCGTGCGCCCAGCCTACCGACCTGCAGGGAGTTCTGACATCACCCTGCCATTTTCACTGCTAATCAGGCCTTTAAATAATAAATATCCAGCGTTCAGGCGTGAGTGTGTGTGTGTGTGCGTGTGTGTGTGCGTGTGTGTGTGTGTGTTATGTGTACAGTATATGTGTGTCTGCATGTGTGTGCATGTGTGTGTGTGTGTGTGTGTGTGTCTCCTCGCTGGGTGGAACTGTACCACTCAATCACTGTCAGGAGTGGAATAATCAGAGGGAGCAATGAACAGGAGGGCTGCCATCCAACCCCAAAAACACACAATCCTCCACATCCACCTCCATCTGCTCTCAAACACAGCCAGCCCCCCAAACCATCAGAGGCTCCCGCAGAGAGAAGCTGAGACGTGCTCGGGTCTAATGGTTCCTGACTACAGCGATTGGGGGGGGGGGGGGGTCCGCTCTTCGTCCCCAGCACTCTCCAGCCCGCGTGAACAGGGCTGACGGAGCCTGGAGGAAGCTCGCGCTCCAGAGAGGAGCATGGGCACAGATCAGAGCAGAGCCCCGCGGCCGCCACACAGAGCTGGAGCAGCGTTAGCTCTCAGGGTCTGACTCCTGCCTCACCCTCATCTCACTCGCAGCCTCCAGGGGGCCAAAGCAAGGAACACGCAGTGCCGAGGAAGAAAGGTAGGACTGCTACTGCAGGTTTGCCCAGTGCATCAGGATGTACTGTAGCCCTTTGCTAAAATGCAGCTTGCCTGACGTCTCAAATAATAGCGGACAGCTGATTTTCTTATGCCGAGACAGAAAGCATTAGCGCTGCAAACTGATGAAACCTTCACAATTAGCTGATAGGATAAAGAGCAAAAATAATTGTGTGAAGAATAGAACAAAAAAAAACCAGCAGATGAGAAATTTTATCTTTTTGAGGTCTTTTATTATCATTTACTTGTAAACAAATCAACCACTTCATATAGTTTATGTCCTGAGGGATGGTTAGTTCTGCAGCAGAAGAATATTTAAAAACAGTTTAAGAATGGATAACTACTGTTTAAGAATGGATAACTACTGTTATCCAACTCCCCCAAAGTCCACAGTCCTGAACCTAACTACACCTATGCCCACATACACTGTCCTGTTGACATTAACACACACACACACACACACACACACACACACACATATACACACACACACCAGCACCCAGGCACAGTCCACTGTCCTCCAGAGAAGCTGCTGTTGCTGAGAAGTAGGTCAGCTTAAGTCACTTCTGAGTTTGGAAGCTCTTATGGCCCATTAAAAATGAAGGAGCCCAGTTTGCATTATGACAAGTTCATCACAAGAACATTTCTGTCAGATGTAATTTATAACCACCCTGAAAACCCTGCTTTGGGGTACGTTTACTTCCCTCTCCCCACCCCAGGGGTCAAACAGGTCATGAATATTAATGAGGTCAGACAGCAGAGAGGCTGGGGCTGCAAAGGGCTCCTGCAACAACCCCTCTCATCACAACCAACCAGGTCGCACCTCAGGATGCCATTTCCATAGCAACCCCCGCCCCCCAGCCGGTGGACGTTGGGAGTGGGCTGAATTTCTAATTTACTCAAGCACAGCCTGAGGGATCGGCGGTTGGTGGTGGGGGGAGCGAGCTACGAGCTCGATGGCGTCCAATCCCTCGGCGCCCCGTCGACCACCCTCCCCCCACCTCTTGGAGATTCCCGCTGGAGCGCGGGGTGCCCTGCAGGGCGAGAGCGGACGCCAGTCTCGCGCGGTCGCTGGCTGGCTGGCTGGCTGCCTGTCTGTCACCAGCAGTGCGCTGTGACTCAGAGCTCCATCACAGTGACAGAGCCTCAGCACCCCACTGACTGCTGATCAGCCTGGGGACTCAGGGTGAGAAACAGAGTCACAGACCTGAAGGGCACGCTGCCGGTAAACAGCACAGGAATCCAAACACGCCCTGCTTCCTGCTTCCACCTCTTAAAGGGACAGTTCACCCCAAATACATGTCAATGTCTTTTTTTTTTGGCGTTAAAATTGATTTTTTTTTAATGTGGTTCCATGTGGTTCCTTTGGAAGTTGTTGCATTCCGATATTTTTGAAGCACATAGTTCACAACAACAGACACACAGTGTGTCCTTCAGCATAATGCTTTTCTAAGCTAATAATAGAGTATCATCTATTTACATGTCCAACTTACAGGTGAACCACTGAAATGATATTTACATTGATTTTGGGTCATTTTAAGGCTGCAAGACTGGCTCCTCTTAACGCAGCCCTGCCCTGTTCCTGTTACTTAAAGCTATGAGGCTGGATTCACTCAAACCCAGACCTGTCTGTAAGTCACTGAATTTACAGTACAGTTGAATTAGGTCAGAAATCCCTAATATGCTTAGTATTGTATTGACTGTTGTTGATAGTTACATTGCAGCAGTGACTGGGAAATATGTTGCTGTACTTGCATTTTCTTAATTGTGTTTGTACTGCACTCTTGTATCTACTAATGGGCTCTAAGTTGCCCTGGGGAAGGGCGCCAGCCAAATAAATGAATGATTCATTCTAAGTGTGGCCTAGGAGCCTGGAATAGGGCTGGAAATGCATCGGGCATGGATAGTGATGAAGTGGCTGGGTTGAGTGGGATGTGGATGGGGTGGGATGAGTGAGATATGGATAAGGTGGGATGAGTGGGATATGGATGGAGTGGGATTAGTGAGATATGGATAGGGCGGGATGAGTGGGATAAGGAGTGGGTGGGATGAGTGGGATATGGATGGAGTGGGATTAGTGAGATATGGATAGGGTGGGATGAGTGGGATAAGGAGTGGGTGGGATGAGTGGGATATGGATAGAGTGGGATTAGTGCGTACAGAGTGGGTAGGTTAAGTGTGATAAGGAGTGGGTGGGATGAGTGAGATATGGATAGTGTAGGATGAGTGGGATAAGGAGGGGGTGGGATGAGTGGGATACGGATGGAGTGGGATTAGTGGCATATAGAGTAGGTGGGTTGAGTGGCATAAGGACAGGGTGGGATAATCAGAAAATGGAGAGAGTGAGGTGAGAAAGTGATAGCAGGTGGAGATGGTGGTGATGGAAAAGGACAAGCAAGATGAGGAATCTCAGCTCTGATCTTCCCTCCCCCCTCTCAGTGTGAAAGGATGCCCCTTTAATGGCCAATTTGAGGCGGGGGGTGAGGTCAAGGGTCACCACTCTGATGGATTGCAGGTCCAGAGTGCACATCAATACTGATCTTCAGCCAACCATGGAGCAAGAGGACGGGACAGTTTGTTTCCACGGTGACAGCTGTGAATGTATATGAATGAGCAATGACTTCTCCCGGGCCAGCTCCCCAGCACACAGAGACACTGTCCCATTCACACCTCCGAGGAGGCAGCCGCACCAGGGCAGGGGGGCCCAGGAGGAAGGCTGGAGTTGTGCTCCAGACGCACTGAATTGATTAATCAATAGACGCCGGTGGTTGATTAATTGTGCGCTCCCAGAGACACACCGAGCCGAGGTATGAACCCACTGGATGGCTCAGCTCTGAAACACAGACCCGTCTTCATGGTGAAATCTGTGGCACATGGAGACGCACGGCGGAGAGAACTGAGATTAATCAGGCGGGTCCTTTATCACACCCAGCAGCCCACTGCGGCGCCATTAGCACCGGGGCTCCACCAGCACAAGCAGCCACACGCTGGGCACCGCGGCGGCCATAACTAGCACGACTGCTGCCGTTCGCTCCACTCCTGCGTCTCATGTGTCACTTGGGCTGGTTACATGCGCACCAAGTCAAAGCCTTTCCTTTTAAAAACTCAACAGCGCAGAGCGGCGATCGCAATCTCAGCGCGCAGTAGAGTAGGCATTTTCAGTGTGAAACTGCACACTGAAACAAAGCATTCTGCCACCACAGCCCGTTTTGGTGTGTAAATGCAGCAAGGCCAATCACACGGACTGCTGTTCATTGTATTTTTTTCTCATTTTTTCCTGAACAGTTTCAGTTAAAGTATAAAATATAAGGCCGTGGGATCCTTTTATTGCAACCACTTAAAAAAGGACATCAATTACGGATTCGAACAAAGGTTAACGCTCTCTGTTTTTAAAAACAGACGCATGCTCCAAACTCCCAGACACTCTCTCTCTCCCTCTCTGAGAGCCAGCCTGCATTTATAAACATTAGGCCCTTACATTATCACTCCTGGTGACTGGGCCCATCTCCGGGTCCTCCAAACAGGATTTATTCTGGGAGAGGCGAGACGTTCATTGGTCTGGCGCTGAAATCGGATGGGAAGCACGGCATGGATCTCCGTGCTCCCGGACCGCCAGGCACGGGCGGTCACTCTGTCCATCCCGCTGCAATCCAGTCACATTACCGAGGCGGCGCACCCCGCCTCCCTGCAATCGATGTTCACGCGCTGACAGGGTGCACTCAGCGGCCGAGGCGCACGTAGCCCCGGCAGAGAAGAGGTGCATCCACGTCTGATCAATACGCCGACCCCCCCCCCCATGCACGTCCACACCCACCCACACGCGTGCCGGGTGCAGACACGGATTGATCAGACGCACACTTGGCTGCACACTGAAGACAGAAGAAAACAGTCGACACATGCGGCCAGCTGCTTTAACACAGGCGGCCGGCGGTAGAGACGCACGCCACAAAGCCTGCTTGAGAAGGATGAAAGCAAGCAGCACTCAGGCCTAGTTCTGTGTTCTGTGCCACGGAAGCACTGAGAAGAGAAGGAGAAAAAAACACACATCTGGAAAAATAGGTCCTGAGGAACACACAAATACACATTCGGTGTGAACCGCAGTCTCTGAATGGTGTCTGCTGTTGGCAGATATGAAGAGATGAGAGAGGGGCAGCTCCAGCGGGCTGCTCCTCTCCATCTCGCGCTCTCAGATGAGACAGACGGAGGAAGCAGGCCGGCTGAATCCCGGCTGGCTGGCGGAGCTCTCCCTATCAGATCTCTCGCTGTGAGACACCTGGCCACGGCGTCAGGTGACCGCGCGCGCTGCGCCTTTGAAGCCCCTGCGTTTGAAGTCCCGTTCCTGTGTCCCATTTACATCAGAGGAGATACATTAGTCCTGTTTCCAGCTCTCCTCCTCCCTCTCCTCTCCTCTCCTCTCTCTCCCTCCCACCCACCCTCCCACCCTCCCTCCCTCCCTCCTCTCTGTCAAGGCTGCAGCACGATGCCATTGGCTGGCGGTGATGTCACTGCTTTCAGCCTTCGGCATGGCTGCACGCCATTGGCTGCCAGGGCAGATGCTATCAGAGAGCTGAGATATCAGTTTCATTCATGCAGAGCTGTGCATTGTGCAGCTGGGGCACTGGCAGAGCTCCACGCTGCCTGGCAGGGCGGGGCCACTGCTGACAGTAACCCTTTGAAGGCAGGAAGGAAAGAAAAGACATTAACCCCTCCCCTCTCAGCCTGTTCTGCACTGTGACTGGCTGGAACACACAAGCCACCATGGGTACCCAGGGGACAGTTATGGTACAGCAAATTGCAGACTGGCATTGCAAGTGTGATCACAGAGGACCGATGACCCTGTATGCTGGTTACCATGGATATGTGCAGACGCAGCTGTCTCTGTCTTAACTCTCACTTTTAAGGAGCAAGGGGGTCGCCCCATGACAGGGACGCACCCCTTTAAACCGGCTCCATCACCATGAAGATAAAATTAAGTCTAGCTTTCAAAACCCTGAAACAATACTGAATTAACTAGACAGCAACTGTGAGAAGACTTATCAGCAGCTCCACTCTCCACACAATTTGTTAGCAAGTAAACAAACACTGAGGTAATCTCCCAGGAGAAATACTGGTCCTGGTGCTCTGTGTTATTTCAGGAAATGCTCATGGGAATGATCTTAAAACACCAACAGTGATGTCACCCTCTTTCATTCAACCACACTACATGATGTCACTGTTTTATGTTATTGCTGCAAGCTGCATAAAACATGCTGTTTTATTTCTGACCAATGTGAACCAGAACTAATGCTCACTAAGTTACAACCTCTGCCCCCAGCCAGCCAGGATGTCCTTTCAAGGGCCTCCTTATTGGAGGGAGATCTTTGGAGATGTTTCTGTATAAAAGGGCATATGCTCTCATTCTGCAATATTGTTTCTCACATCAGTTTAAACTGATCTAATGTTAAGTAAATACAACCATTAATGAGTCCTTAAACTGTATCCAATCTGACTGACGAATCCCCATTAATTCACTGATATCTACTAATTAATTCATGTTTTAATTTGATTTAAATGTTTACATTGATTATTCAAATAACCGCTATAAATAATTTAATAAATGAAATGTCTATCTTATCCTCCTGGCTGAGCTATCTTTTCAATATTTGGCTAAAATTATTTAACAATTACATTTATTGTCATCTTCAGCTCTGAATATGAAATATTTAGTGACAAAATTGAAGATGGCTCACAGAAACAGAAACTGGCCTTGAATCCACGTGAAGGCATGCAGGCTTTGGAAAGCGACAGCCTGATCTAACTTCTCCCTTGAATTGCTCCTTGATCTCTTTTCACAGGAGGAGAAGGAACCCTCTTGAACTCTGAGGTCAGGAAGGGTCAGAGGTGAAGTGAGAACACAGCAGGACCCTTCCTGCCCCAAACTGACCCCATCTCAGCACAACCGTCAACACAAACCACAGAGAGCCAGGGTAGCCCAAATAGTCCTGTCCAGCGACCGTCCACCTACACCAGTTACAAACCCCTTGTGTGTGCAGTCCAAAATATTCTTCAGGTACAGTAGACACTGCCCAACACCACAATAAGACAATCAGTGAAACTATTATTCACTTGGGCTTAACAAAAGGTCTTATACTTCTGTATTTGATCTGCCTGAAGTTCTCTGAAATGTACATTTCGAAGTATTCAACTGTTGGGACCTGAATGGTCAAGAGATCACTATCTCTCCTGCACTCAGACACTGTGGAGCTGGTCTCAGAGATCCAGCCTGGGGACGGTGTAATGCACAGGGAACATGGTCACTGCCTTAATGGACGCCATTCTGTGCCATTTTAGAGGGCATTTCTCTGGCCTCTCATCCTCTTCCGCCACCATGTCTCCCTCTCTAATGCAAAACATTACCATCCACGTTTAAAAATAAAGATGATGTCAACATCCTTCTGCTCCAGAGCTGAAACGAAGCCTCCTGCGGCCCGGAGCGCGTCTTCACAGAGACGACGCGCGAAAGCGGCTGCGTGCAGAGGGAGAGATGCACAGTACTCAGCCCTTTCTACACCTGTGAAGGACGCGACTGTTTGGCAACCCGAAACGGCCACAGATTCACCTGGGATCCGTCCGTCTTCTTTTAGATCATAGCATAGTCAGTTAATAGAGCCTGTGAGGGTGGAGGAGCGGATCATCCACACCACAGACAAGCTTCTGTCAAAGAGCCCAAATCCTTCACTTTAAGCAATATTATCACCATTACTATCTGCCAAAGGCAATACTCTCCATTTAAAATAGCAAGAGTGTTGATTTTAGACAATATAAGCCAGAGATAGTTCTGCTAATTGAAAACCACTTTTATAATGACAACAGATTTTCCCCACAAATCCTAGAATAATTACTAGCCTGACTCCATAATGTGTTCAGAAAATTAACTTGACCAACCATCTTGAACCTGTTATAACTAAAATAGCAGTATGTTAGCTGACTTTTGGCTCAGATGTACAGTAGAGTGCACTTGCTTTCAAATAATCAGTGTTCGAGATGATTAAAACTGTAATTGGGTTACACGGGCTGTACAGGCAGGGTTTCCTCTTTCACCAGAGTTAAGCAGATTGTTAAGTGTGGAAACCTCGGAGAAAGGGACAACACCAAAGAGGATTTGCAGCGGAAAGCCCAGAGAAACGCGCGCGCGAGTGTGGATTACATCCCGCACATTTCCAAGGAAGTCGTGAGGATCACCTCACCCAATAAGAGAGAACGGCCATCGCTGTGATTGCACACAGCGTTCGCAGGTACAGAGCCGGGCTGTGCTGAGCCTGAGGCAGACATGTGTGCAGAACGGGGACTGACCCAGTCTGCCCTCAGACTCTGGGAGACGGGAGACATGGCGGGCTCGGGGGAGAGGTCCGATGGGACGCCGGGAGAGCGGCTGGCAGGCCCACATATGCTACTGGGAGACAGGGGAGGAGGATTGTGGGACGCTGGCAGGCAGATAAAGGGCGGATTAAGACCCCCAAACAATCAAAGTGAAACTGCAGAGGGGCAGATGGGAGGATTTCGGGTTAATTCGCTCCCCTAAACAACGTGCACAACAATGGCGCGGTTAGAGACAGATAGGGGAAATCCCTGGTCTTAATGGACAAACAATGCCGGCTAGGCCACAGTGCAAGCCATGAAAACCCCGCGGCAGTCTGGGGCATGGGTCATCGCCGAACTCTCTCACACACGGCTAATCTCTCGCTGCAAAGTTTCACACCAGAAAAAAAACCTTCCACACGCTGGCAACGCTGCAGCCTCTCCCAGCGCTTTCCTTGGTTGTTTGATCTAAATTCGCACACAAATAACCCCAAATGGCGGACCCCTGGGTTCTGGCTGATCCAGTGCTGGCGTAGCGGACTTACAAACCCAGGAAGGGGACAACATCCACATCAGTCAGTGACAGCTCACAAAGGCAAGCAGCACAGAATGTGCATCAGTTGCACTCATTACCGCTGTAAAGAAATGACCTGTCACTGAGAGAGCGCAAAAGCCTATTTTCTCAGCTGCAGATCACAGGAATATTGCCGCTCAGCTGTATGTGTGTGTGGTTAATGAGCTGCTGGACTTTAACAGGGGAAGGTGCCGCTCAGTGTTCAGGCAGGGCCATGGTGGAGTGTAGTGTTACACCTGGCAGGAGCCCTTTGATCAGGACCAACCCACAGAAATAAAGCACCTGTATTTTCAAGAACAGTGTGTTTTTTAGACTTGATCTAATGACAGGGTTTTCACTCCTGGAGACTTGTTATAAAACACAGTACAGTACTAAAACAGCTATGATCCAATAGTGTAACAGAATATGGCTAATCAGATTTCAGCCTTGGCACTGTCAGCATAACAGACTTGATCTTGGAGATCTTTGTAAATACACTGTTCAGCTATCTAAAAAATGCACTCCCTTACACACACAAAACAGGCAGACAGACATACACACACATACAGCCATGCACAAATATTACACAGATATTAATGTAGGCAAATCACAAACACACACAGACACACACGCTCACTCATTCAGAACCACACACACTCTTACATGTGCACACACACACACACCCACACATACTCACAAGTGCAAAAACACATTCATGCATACAAATATACTTACTGTACATGTGCACACACATGCATGCACATGCACACACATATGTACACACACAGACACTCACAGACACACTATCACACACATACACACACACACACACACAGACACACTCACACACAGACAGACACACACACTCACACAGTCACACACACACAGACACAGACACACACACACTCTCTCTCACACACACACACTCACACACACAGACACATGCACTCACACAGAGACACACAGACACACACTCACACAGAGACACACATACACACAGATGCACACACACACACACACAGACACATGCACTCACCCATGCAGACACACACACACTCACACAGAGACACACTCACACAGACACACACACACACACTCACACACACAGACACACACACACACTCACACAGGGCAGCGCCCGACTCCCCGCCCCCCGCCCCCCCTCACCTGCACCTGCATGAAGGAGCCCCTGTAGAAGCAGCAGGCGGCCGCAGACAATGCGCTCCACAGGCTACACCGCTCCGTCATGGCTCCGCACCGCCCTGAGGGGAGGGGGCGATCAGCGCGTTCCTCTCCGAAAGATCCGGCACCCCTAAAACCCCCGACTCATCCCTGAGAGACTGACTGCTGCTCGTGCTCCAGGACCTGCTGCCGATTCTGTCATCCCAGCCCAGGGTCTGTGTTTCCTCCCTCTCCCTCTGCACTCACTCACTCTCACTCTCTCTCTCTCCCTCCCTCGCTCTCTAGCTCTATGCCTCACAAGGCTGGCTGGGATTACCTCATCCCTCTCTGATGAAAGAGCGGGGGGAGGGCGGGGAGAGATGCTCGCAGGCACTGGTGGAGCACCGTCGAATGCAGGCAGACCCCACCCACCCCCTCCTCCATTCTCAGCAGTGCTGTCGGCTAGAGACAATACGGGGAGAGAGCGAGAGAGAGAGAGAGAGAGAGAGAGGGAAAGAGAGAGGGGGAGAGAGAGAAAGAGAGGGAGGAGGTGTGCCTCATAGTTTCAACACCTTCTGAAAGGAATCTATCTTTTTATTCTGCTTTGAAAGGAACCAAAGCGGGGGAGGGGTTGTTCAGGGAAAAGAATCCACAAACAGACGGTGCAAAAGCTCTAGACCCTGTCAGTGGAAGGGAGCCTGTGTGTGTCTCTGAGGGGAAGCACTCCTGTAAGTCTGCGTTTACGCATCTCACATATCAGCGTGGGAGTATGTGTGTATGATGACATGTTCCTGTATGTTTGAGAAAGCTGCTTAGACTCCACTCACTTCCCTCAGCTGCATGCATGTCATTCTAATGCAAGACAATATGGCAGTTTGCAGTGCAGCTGACACTAGTCCTACATGCTTGTGAAATGAAGAACATACCCATTTTGCTTGACCTGCCTGTGTTCTGGGCCGCCTGCTCTCATACTGCATCGGAGGCTTAGCCAACATATTGTGGGCCCAGTTCAGTTTGACTCCGCCTCCCCAAAGGTACAGCAGACTGAGGTGTGTCTTTAGAAATGCAGATAATGCATCTTTGTGTGGGTGTGCACACATATGCATTTTCTGTTTGAGCGTGTGTGTGCGTGCGTGTGTGTGCACATGCGCATGTGTGTGTATGTGCACGTGTGTGCGCACGTGTGTGAAAGCATACTTGTGCCAGTGTGTGTATAAGCAAAAGAGAACCATAACCATGGAGCAGCAGCAGCAGATACAGTTAATTTCAGATTGAAACTAATGTACTCTGGCCAAGAACACAATCACCAATATTCCAAATTTATGACAACCGCAAACCAAAAACAAGCTTTAAATAAAATAATAATATATAAATTATGTATACGACATAATCATAATGTCACTGACACAGTATTAGTCTACCATAAAAGAAATGAATCTTATGAATAATATATATGTATCCGCTAGGTATGTACACAGATTCAAGGGGATATGGAACGGGCATCCAGCCAAAGTGCTGGTCCTCAGTGAAGTGATGTGCTCTTTAATCCGGATTCTAATCCGGACCATGCCGCAGGGTTATACCCGGAGTCTGCAGTCTGTCTGCAGCAGCTGCACATAAACTGCACTCCTCCAGTGACTGCGCAGCCCGTCTGCATGTCTGCAGAGAATGGGCCGTTATTAAAAATGAAGTGGTGCTTTGAAATAATGCGCTCTGGAGAAGAGTTGCAGTAATGAGGCGGACCTAGAGATATGAAATATGAATGGGGCCAAACAGAAAAAAAATCATTTGTTTTAAAAAACAAACAAGGCATGAATTAAGCCTTGTTTGTTTTTAAACAACAAGGCTTAATGTGTGTGTGCGTGTGTGTGTGCGTGCGTGTGTGTGTGAGCGTGCGTGTGTGTGCATGCCTGTGCGTGTGAGCGTGCATGTGCATGTGTGATAAAGATATAGATGAGGATTAAGCCCAAACCAATATCAGCCGCATAACCCAATCCGGGGCTGTAAGGGGTGTGTTCTGCCGCTCACTGAGCCGTGCCACTGCATCTGCCCTGTCCATCACGTCTCAGCTGACAGAGCGGAGCGTCATCCCAGGAGCCCGTCTCCAAGCCTCCCTTAATCAGAGAGCCCCAGAAACACAGCTGCATACGGAAGTCACGCCCGGTTTTACAACTCCAAATGACTTCAGATCACCTCCCTGACCACAGGGCACTGATCAGGTTCTTTTGGGGGATGGGGGATGGGGGGGGGGGGGGGGGGGGGGGGGGTGGGCATGCGTTATGACTCAATCGGTGATGAAATGAATGAATCAGCTAATCTCTACAGCGAATGCTGAACTACACAATCAGGGCAGGGACGCGAAGAAAGACCGGAGGAATTCATTAACGCCACAGCTCTTTCTTCAGAAAATCTCCCTGAAGCTCTTCCGTGGATTACGTGATGTTTGAGTGGGAATAATCCCATAAGGCTGGATGTGTTCCATCATCCTGATCCAGCAATGGGAACGGCAGAATGCAATCAGGCACACCGCTTCCCAGCAGGCCGATCAAGACAAAACGCATGGATATGCTTACAAGCAAATAATCCTGCATTTTTATTGTTGCTATAATGTGCATACAGAGTGCAGATAATTCCTTTTTGTTCTGGGAGGGCAGTTATGTTGATATCATCACAGGGGTGTGGCCCACCGAATGTCCTTGAGCCCCCCCCCCCCGAACCCACTCCCACTCACCCCTCACTCAGCTAATTCTGAGCCCAATGCGCTGATATGGGTTCCGAGCTACAGCATGCTCTCTCAGTCCCTCAGTCAGATCATCCTCTACTCTCTCTACACTTCTGCACTTTCATTTCTTTACGGTCCCCTTTCAGTTCTTCCTGTTTTCTGCTCTTTTCTCACCCCTCCCCAATCACACATCTTCACCACCACCCTTCCCCCTCCACCCCTCCCTTTCTCGCCTCCGCTCACGCTCACAATCTCTCCCTCCACTCTCTGTCTGACTATAATTAAAAATTAATTACTCAGTCCCCGTCCCGCAGGCAGCGTTAAGAACACAACGGAGTGAGATTAGAGTGCCTGCGAGCTCTGTGCAGGCACACCGACTATAATGAGAGTTCTGGGGCAAATCTGACACTGTTTGTCACGGCCATCTTCATCAGCACCCTTTTTTACCCTTAAATCTCCACATTAACTCTGAGCCGCAGTTTTCCCACAGGCTATTTATTCTACCGTCTCACTGCAAGTGATGAAGCAAACACGCGCTGCTCTGTGTGATGGTAAAAACACTGGACTCTGGAGCAGGAGTTCACGGGGCTGCATGCCCCGACATAATCTGCAAAATATGTAAAAAACAATTTAAGTCACCGTGATTAAGGGGTTCTGCTAAGTGTGTAATGTAACATAATTAACCTATTTAATCAGCAAATACCAGACCGGGGCGTGTTAGCAGATCCTGCTCGGTCAATTCCGGTCTCAATCAATGCAGGCTGGGTAATAATTTAATTTCCAGAAGGAAGCATAAACCACGTTCCTGCCGCAGTGAGAGAGGGAAGCCTCCTGTGTGAAGGGTACCTCCTCACACCAGCTGGGTCCTGCCCTCTCCCCCCCACCCCCTCCACCCCCCACCCCGGGACAGGCAAGTTTTTACTGAGCAGCCAGTGAGCCGTGTACGAGACGCGCGTTAATTATCTCCAAATAAACCTGCCCCGCCCCCCTTCAATCCTACCCCCCTCTGCGCAGTATGTAGGTCAGTGGCAGACTCGCAGGGTGCCACTCCTTTCCCCCTCACCTACGCTCTGCTCTCCCTGCGACCCCACGCTCCTCCATGGAGACGCATCTTCCTGTCCTTTCCCCCTCACCTACGCTCCGCTCTCCCTGCGACCCCACGCTCCCCCATGGAGACGCATCTTCCTGTCCTATCCCCCTCACCTACGCTCCGCTCTCCCTGCGACCCCACACTCCTCCATGGAGATGCATCCTCCTGTCCTTTCCCCATTAAGACCAGATCGGTCATAACGCCCAGTCCCCAGACAAGCTTCTTATAACACAAATGGCCTGCATAGATAATCAGCGAGTGTTCAGTGAGAGATAACAGGAAAGTGATGTCAGAGGTGGAGCTGGGGCGGTTAAGGAGAGTTCAGCCCCAGTCTCACCCGACCAGTCATCAGTCCTCCGTCCCCTAATGCCAAAGCACTATGTCAAAAGGAGGCAAGATGCAACAACATCATAATATTTTCACGTCTATCACATGGCTTTGCATTTATTTTGATATAGGAGCCAATAATTGTTTTTACACATGCACATATGCATTTATAGCTGTGTATTCGATAGATGGAATGCTATGATGAATTATAACCATGTACTCTAGTACTATAGATGAAAGTAAGAACGACCACTAGACATTTTTAAAAAAAATATGCAGTAAAAAAATGGCTTTCTGAAATGCATTATTTCTGGTTTCAGAGCACACCGCCTTTGTGACCGAGCTGCCTCTGGAGTCTGATTATTGGTCATGATCTTTCGGTTCTTGCGGATACAATACTATGCCTCACATGGGTGCGATCTCTTCCCTGTCAGAGGCACAGTGACAGGCTACACAGGATTCATTTGGATTTAAAACCCCACCTCTCCGCTACTGCATGGAAACCAAGGAATACAGCCCCATCTAGTGGAAAATCTGAACAGTGCATGACCACTGAATCTGCTGCATACAGCTAGGGATTTCCCACATTACTGAAATAATGGCAATAAAAGCTCAGAGACTGCCAAAAACTACACATTTGAATTACAACACTTTTCTTTTTTTAAAGTCTTGTTGCGGAAAGACTTTCAACTTTCCGCTGTCACATCTACTTCACTAAAAACTTGGTCTCGGTGGCATCAAAAACAGCTATTTATTTATTCTCTCAGGAAATATGCATAGCTGTAGCTGACAACATACAAAATGACAGTTTACTACACAGACTTCCAGCTTCCAGGTGATTGACAGTCGGCTACTAAACCCTATGCACCACAGAATGAAACAGATAAATGCTTAAATGTACCACTAGAGAAAACAAAAAAACTTAAGAGAAGTTTGGTTTCTGTGGAGCAGCACAGAGAGGCTGAAGAATCGGGCAGCATAAGCATCAATCTGGCAGTGAAGCGCCAGGCTGAGATCATTCTGCCCTTTTCCTTTCAAAGCCAGATTGGGAGGTCGGCTCAATTGTGTCTAACCTTTAAGGCATTAAAACCTCCAGGGTTTTAGGGAACTGCATTGTACGTTTCTATGGTAACCTCAAACTAACACCCCCCTCTAACCCGCCACAAAAAAACAGCCTGATGCAGGAGGAAGAGGTTCCATCGGCGTGCAGGAGTGCAGGAGGTGCTCTGCACAGACAGACAAGCACACAGACAGGCAGACAGCAGGAGCAGTCCTCTCAGAGCAACACATCCAGAGCCTCACACAAACCCCTGTGAATATATGGGCCCTTCTTCCTACTCACTAGGCCCCCTGTTAGGCAGCCCAGGAACAGCCCCCCTCCCCACCCTGTTCCCCCTCCAGTCCGCTCCTCCCATCTCTGAGTGGTAGCCAGTGAAAAACACAAGAGGGGACAAAGGGCCCTTGTCCCCTCCCGAGCTTCAGCGGGGTACACTCAAATGGAAGTGACAAAGGGCTGCCTGTCCCTCAGTACAGACTGCTGCCTCAGAGCCCCTCTCCAGACCCGGACGTGAGCACACGCTGCATTACAGGCCCAGGGAAGACGTACCCCTTCTTTTTAACAATACCCTGAGCAAAGTATCGTATCGTATCCAACCCCACAACCTGCGTCTGTTTCCTTAGTGCAAACGGGACCGGGTTAAGAACTCCGCTGTTTTGTTCTTCTCGTTTTTCCGATGCTGTGATAAAGCAAGTCTGAGGAGCTCGGCTCCAGGTGCCTGGAGGTCACCCTGTTTCAGTTCTTCTTTGTTTACCGCAGAATGGGGCCAGTTGTCCCCGGTTACGCAGCCGGCGCAGAACCATCCCAGCGGAATGGGCGTAAATCCCGGCTCCTTTATGCCACCGGCCCTAATTGAGTTACAGCTCAGCCACCGCGCTCTCAGGAACACTGCCACAATCTCCTAGTTTCATATTAACCCAGAAGAAGACATTCACAGTCGTTCAAGTGCCTGATTCCCTGCTGGTTTTGTGCTACTGAAGCATGGACGATATCTCCTTTTTTAACTGTACCTCAGCTGAGGAATCATGAAAGGATAGTCTGTGTCGCTATCCAGACCACTGTCCATCAGGATGTGAGAAAGACTTACCTTCACATATTCACCTCTGCTGTCCATGGAGTCCAAGTCACTATAAAGAGAGAAATCATAACAGCATTAAACAGTAGGCACCAATACACCAGTCAACACACAATAAATACCATACTCACTGTATGAAAGATTTTTTGAATTTGCTTCTATTTTTCAGGAATAATTATCCTCAAAGATGTATCCAAGGATACATTTTTGTGTGTGTGTGTGTGCGAGTGTACGCGTGTGTTTGCATATGCGTGCATCTGCGTGTATGCATGAGCATGTGTGTGTGTGTGTGTGTGAGTGAATGTGTGCATAAGGATGTGTGCTTGTGCAAGTGTGTTTGTGTGGGTGTGTGTCTGCACTTGTGTATGGGCATGTATGTTTGCATGTTATTTCATACCCACAAGCCTTGTGACAGATTACAGGCTTAACTGAGGGGTATAGAGACACAAGATAAACTAAACAGGAAGTAACACCTCAGTTTACACCTCATGGCCTCGTTAATGTTCTTCACAAACCACAGAAATATGAGTTCCAGGACGTGACCGTCATTTCTTCATACAGCAACACATAGAAACCGCAGACAAAAAATGTCACTCCCATCTAAACTCTAAACCCTCTATGTGAAAAACCCACATTTCCGGCACGGACCCAAGTGCCTCAAATCTAACTCTTTAGGTTAATAGCATGACTAATAGCAGAAACTCAGTTCAGTTGCACACTAAGCACTGAGGCCCAGCTGTTCCCAAAGACACATACCATTCCATGCGATCCACAGATCGACATAAGTGACTCCGAGTGACCTCCCTCCTCACAGTGTGCTTCTCACACAGACTTGTGCAGATGTACGCACACATGCGTGCACGCCCACACACACACACACACACACAGACACATACAATCCTTCAGCTTCAATCAGGAGACAACGAGGACAGCTGTAAATTAAGAAATGCAATATCCCATGCGCTCAAGGTCAGGGCTGAGGTTCACTTAATGTGCCAAACGGCAAGATTAACACTGCGTATTAACACCGCGTTCCCGAAGCAGGAGACGCAGTCTGTGATCTGCCGGAGGTCTGGGCTGTCTGTCAAAGGTCTGGCCCCAGGAGAGGTCATTTCCATCTTTCAGTAAACAGACCCACGCAAAGTGTGGTCCTACATCACAGACAGAGCGAAACGCGCCCCGCCGGGGGGGTCTGTGCTCAGCGACTGACCCACAGCAGCGGAGGGGTCTCGTACGGCGAACCCCCCCACACACCTCACACGCTCGGCAGGGCTGAATCCCACGGCTTGTCCCCAGGAAGGGATGGGGAGAAGAGCACACATCTTCACAGCAGAACTGAACTGCACATCCAAGGCACAATAATGGAGCTGGACTGTAACAGTGGGGAGGAACCCAGAGGCCCGAGGCCAGCCCTGAAGACCCAGGGAAAAGCTGCACTTGGCGTCAGAGCAGTGAGGTACCGTGTTTGAGGAAACTCAGGCTTCCCACAGCAGCTCTGCATTCCAGCCTGGATTCCTCCTGCTAAATAGGAGCTTTCCCAGCTGGCGTCCATCTGTACCGGGGTGTCCCCTAATGCAATGCTCTCACTGTAGCTACATCTCTCACAGACATCACACACACACACGCTCACACGCAGATAAGCACACACACACACACACACGCTCACACACAGATAAGCACACACACACACATATGCTCACACACACGCTCACACACAGATAAGCACACACACACACGCTCACACACATGCTCACACACACGCTCACACACAGATAAGCACACACACACACACGCTCACACACGCACTCACACACACACACACACGCTCACACACAGATAAGCACGCTCACACACGCACTCACACACACACACACACGCTCACACACAGATAAGCACGCACACACACACGCTCACACACAGATAAGCACACACACACACACATGCTCACACACGCTCACACACACACACATGCTCACATACACGCATACGCACATGAACACACACAGGCACACACACATAAGCACACACACACGCATGCTCGCACACACACACACAAACCTGCTCACACACGCTCATACACACTTCCAAATGCTCACACACACACACACACACACACACACACACACGCACACACACATGCTCACGGTGTATTTTCTGCTGTCATAACCCTGCCTCACTGAAATAACCATCAGCCTTCCCCTCCACTTCCTGTCTCTTCCATTTGTTTTATAAACTCAGCCCTTCGGTCACAGATCATGGCCGGATCCCAGAGCTTCACAGCACAGCTATTTTATTACGCTGTTCCCAGCTGGGGGCGAGACCGGCGTGAAAAATTAGCAGCGAAAAAGGCAACAACAATGCAATTCACAGTTCAGAGCTCAGTTTAGCCTTGTACACAGTTTGTTCTTCACACATAAGGCTCTTTCACCAACACAAAGCAGGGTTCCCGGTATTGTGCTCAGGATTGAGGACCGTTTGTTTGACTTTCCTCACAGACGTAACAGAATGGTGAGTTGGGACAGAAAGGTACTTCACTTGGATTGAACCATTTTGCCTGACAAACAATCCTTTCTCCTGAGAGTGTAAATACTGAGTATTTCTAAGACAGCAGTTAATTTTACAGAAACTTAACTGATATTGCCAAAGGAAAATTTCACTGCTCCTGTCTGCAATCTCACAAACAAAAGCCCAGCCGGTCCAGAAATAGTCATTAAGGACAGATGGTAAAAACAAAAAAGTTATGGAAGCTAATAAGAGCCAGGCCAGGACAGTACCGTCAATTCAGTGGTTTTGGCTGGTTCCGCTGGTTTCTCTGCTTTAACATTTCAAACAGAGGATACAGAGAGAAAGAGAGAGAGGAGGAGGAGAGTGGCTCCAGAAATTTGTTTCTCTCCTTGTCTGAGGAATCTATAATCTCATCAAAGCCACGTGAAAATGATGTACTGTGAGATTTTCAAATGCATACATTTCATTTCTGAGTATAATTTAAATGTATGATGATTAGGAGAGCCTGTTGCAATCACTTTACATGAAAGTTAGGAAACTCCTGTCTGTGGCCCTGAGTCTAGTGCGCTCTGGATGATCAACCATTTCCAGCCTCTGCAGACTCCTCACAGTGCAGCCCACCTCATCTGTCAGCTTCAAAAGCTGAGCTAACAGCCCAAGCACCTCTACCCTCCCAGTGACCCAGAAGGAACATGCCATTAAGTGAGCTGTGCTCTCATTCACACCAGCATTGCTGTTTGGGAAAGGAAGTATATCTTAAGGGAAAAAGGAAGAGATCCAAATTCATTAAGTGACGACCAGACTGCACCCCACCCTGTTTCCAGGCTATTAGTCTACTCTCTCTCTCCTAGAGGCACAGCTGCTAGCAAGAGTTTTACTGTGTATATATAGCAACTCACTTTATCCAGATAATGGTGGCAATATGTTAATGCTTTCCTGGAGACTTCGTTTTGTTAACGAAGTAGCCATGTCTCTTTCTTGTGTGAGCAAGTTTTTAAGAAAGTTTCAATGACTATATATATATACATATACAACTGATGGACTGCAGTACCTGAAATATATGCCAGAATGACTTCAAACAGCTTGTTCAATTCTATTCCACACTTGCCATGCCACATGCTAATAAAATAATGTTTCAACACAGAAGCGTAATCTTAAATAGGACTTTATTTAATTATTTAAACTTTTATGTTTAGTAAACAGCGCAGTTTTAACCTGTCCGTTCTCTTTCAGTTTTCAAATGCAACGTATTGCCTTAACTAAAGCATCAAGGGATCGTCTCACCTCACGCCCATGGTCCACAGACGGAGAACAAAATTTCCAACGCCAGCATATTTGCCCTTTTCCCGATCCTAATGCGGTTTCTTCCACAAGACACTGTCGCGACACGACGGTTATACACTCGCTCTTCTGCGAAAGTATTTTCCGTGGACCTTCTGATTCAATTGAAAGAGCGCGTTGGAGCAGGGGAGGGACTTCGAACAAGTCCATAGAGTGCCAAGTATGAGCACAGCCGGCAACATTTAACTCACTTGCGTCCGTTCTAATCATAGACACTATAGATTATAACGTGGGGGAAATGTGGCCTATTCGCACTTATTGCATATCCACCGGGAAGTAATATTCAGCATTTGATGTGCGAAAATAATTATTGCTGTTTGAGGCTTTAAGTTAACGCAATCAGTGGCGATCCTACTGAGTCTGCTCAGTGAAACCGGGACCCGTGGTGATTAGACAAATTCTGCATACATCAAAAGGGAACCCCTGCTCCATTTACAGGATTTTCGTTAATCTGAGATAGCGTGAAGAATCTGGATCAAGTGACTCATAAAGCATTTTATTAATCTTACATTTAAGCCTTTATGCTTTTCTTGAATTGATGTGAATCACTGCTGATTATTCAATTACCACTTGTAAATCCTCTTCTGTTACGTAGTCTTGATCATAATTACATTTTGACAAGCTACAGAAGTGATATTTAACCGTTTAGTCACATACTACTCATCTCCTCTCCTCTCCTCTCTCCAGTAAGTTACTTTTCCTCAACTGCACACAGACATTTTCCGCTGAGTCGCAATGATGTAATACCAACCTTTCTGTATTTTCAGCATGTCCTCTTCCACATCCCAGGAGAGACTGTGACTGTGACATTCTAACAGATGTTCATATGTGAGACTTTTTCCTCCTTTATATGGTCAAAGGCAACCAGAGTAGCAGTGCCCTACTGGTCATCTCGATACCAGGCAGAGGAAACTGAATCATCATCCTGCCCATATTGTTTTTGTAAGGCCTGCTACCTCACTTACTGATCTTCAACTTTGCATTGTGGGAAAGGCAAGGAAAAACGTACACACTGTAAATATCTATTTCATATCTCATAACAATGTCTAGCTCGTTGTCCCTTTAGAAATATAAAATCTAAATCTTACATTAGAACTGCAATAACAAGCTGTTCCCGCTGAGAGGTAGAAGAAACTGCCAGAATGTTCAAATTAAAAAAAAAAAAAAAAAAATAAAATAAATAAAAATTTATTGGCACTGGAGAAGAAAGCAAGGAAGTTCACCCACAATGCCCTGCTCATCTTGCCAGGACCTCAGGGTTTATTTACATAATTTAAGGAGGCAGATATTCAAGCTCTGTATCTTACCTGGTCTCAGGCTCTGTCTTCAGGTCTTTATCTCGCAGCTGTTCCTGCTTTGCTGTGTCTGAGTGCTCTTCCTCTCTCTGTCCAGGGCAGGTCGTCTTGGGTGGTGCTGCTGGATGACTATTAGCTGGTAGGTCTTCATTTGGACCCTGGGAGAGGCTACCCTCACTAGGTGCTTTCACTGAGTTAGGGTGAGAGGTCAGGGTGGTAGGTGCTGTCGGGGTGGGGGCAGACATTTGCAGACTGGTCGTTTGTGATTGTTTCCCTGGCATTTCTGGTTTACCAGGAGGATCCGGATTGAGCGGAGTCTGTGATTGTGTGATGGCCAGCTGCTTCTCTGCTGGCGAGTCCACTTTCAGGTCAGTGTCTGTTGGTGGCTTTTCAGTCGGCACGCAGGGAAGAGGCCTGTCAGGCATGGGGTGGGGTTGAGGGGGTCCCTCAAGGGTTTGCATCCGCTGTGTGGATAAAGCCATGAGCAGGGGCGAGTCACAGACATAGTCCCCTGTCTGTTTTTGGCTCTGTGTCCTGCTCAGCTCAGTCTTTCCTTTGGCCTTCTTAGATCCTCTGATGCTCTTTTCTTTCTTCTTCAGTGAGGGGCGGGGCATGGTGCCCATGTGAGTGTACATGTCACTGGACCGGGCATAACTGGCAGTGTGGGGACAGAGGTCCATGTCATCCGCTGACTTCTCCTCCACTGGAGCTTCACTCAAACTCCCATGGTGCTTCAGGGCAGACTTGGAGTCTCCTTTGTCTGAAGAGCGACGGAAGGAGAGGTTGGAAAGGCTCCCGAACCATTTAAAGCCTGCAAAGAGAAGACATACAGTAGGCTAGATTTTATCATGTGACAAGCATTGTCCTTCCTAAAAGATGTCGATGACACCCATTATTTAGTGCATTACTCCTAAAAAAAATCATGAATCCTGAAGACTTTTTGGTGCACTTTGTTGTTGAAAAGAGATTGGTGTCATTTATCCAAGAAGACATATTACTAGATGACCTGGGTTTAAATATTTATGTCCAGTACTGTAGCCATCATACAGTACAGCTGCACAATGTTTGCAGAATTTCAGCATTAATCATTAAGGTTCTGATATGCAACTGAACTCAATTACATCATAATAGGCTATATATTTTCCTGTGCCTATATCTCTCAATTGGCTCTGGCAATTATTATTATTTTATTTTATTTTTTTAAATTAATTTTAAATCATTATTCTGCAGAACAGAAACTTGTAGCTGGCCTACTACTTTTGGCCTGTACTACACACAGACGGGTGACAAATTAAAGGAAAAACCTTAATAAATGCGTGGAGAAACATGCATTTGTCTGGATTTAATCCAATGCCATGAGGCTCATCTATTCACCAGAATGTGATTGAAGGCTAATTGGTTTTGCTTTAGACCACAGACACTGAAATGCCCTGGTATCTCCCGTTGTAAAGTCGAATAGTCATCAAAACATCTGTAAGCACTTAAAATATTCTTCATCACACAAAAACTGGGCCATTTAAAACAATATGTAAAACTGAAATTATATTTTTAAAGAACCCCAAAAAGTCAGCTGCTTCTCAGAACATCACAGGTCACTGACTTTATCCACCGTAAGGGGGCGATAGGCAGTCGTTTTTGCTCATCTCAAGCGGGATTTTGGTCCACAGTTGGAGACCGTGATCTTATGCTTCTTGTCACTGCATTGCAGATATGAGGTAGGCATAATTTTACCATGCAGCTGCATACTAACTACAGAATCAACTTTAAGAAGATTGTCAGCAGCTCATAGTTCACTGCGGTGGGTCCACAGTGACCTTCCTCTAACCAGCTATTCAGGTCAGCCTTCTTATAGCATGTTGTGCATCCGCTTCACAGACACACCTTTGCAAAAGAAGTCAATTCGCAGCCTGGAGTTTGGCTCAAGTTGTTTTGCGCATTCAGTCTCTTTGCCTTGGCACTGCAGAGGTTGAGAAAGACTAACCACCTCACTCAGCAGATAAGAGCTGCGGAAGCCTGGTCACATGACTTTCAGAGTGCGGATGGCAGAGCATCTATGTCTACCGAGCAAAGCAAAGATTTGTCAACTTGTACTACATGTCGTAACAGAATAGAAGATCCCTGTGTGTACCCGACTGCCAGATGTAAAGCCCTTAGAATCTGAATGTATAGAAAAACTCCCCCGATGACCATAGCACAGCGTTGTAGAGCAATAGTTATCATTTCTAAGCAATCTAAACTATGCCAAAATATTGATTTAGCAACCTCTAGTGTGTGGCAGGTCTTAGCTTAGATTTTTTTTTTTAAGGAATTTTCCTTGAGGTATGAACTTCTGTAGCTACCTCCAGCCCGCCGAGCGAGTCGCTGAGCCGTGAAAGTGTAAATTCACATGGTCACCACAGAGGTGCCACGCTGAGAGGTGCACACGAGCGCCGACGGAAAGGATGCAGGCGCCGGAGCCAACGGAAAACTTACTCAGCTTGCGCTTTATCATGATGTCCGGAGAGGAAGGCTGGATCTGCTGGTGGTTCTGAGCGTCAGTTTCGGATGCTGTCCTCACCCTGGGCAGAAACCACTCTCTGAATCAGACTTCCGCAGCACAGAGGTATGAAACACTGGCAGGCAGCTTGCGCTGATGCCTCAATAGATATCATGACTTCCTGTGCTGAAAGAGGGCGGCGGTGTGTCACACAGCGGCTGAAGAGATCATCGCTGCTGCCTGAGGACAACACTATTGGTGACAGAAAGAGGTCTATATATATTCCTGAATGTAATCATTTTAAACCTTGAAGATATGCTTTCTAGCACTGAGCTCAAGGCTCTTAGTTCAACAGGCCTGATCTCTTGTAAAATCTTTCTTTATCATGTTCACATCTTTTATGTTGCCTGACATCTTCATGAAATAGCGTATGCAACATTTTGGCCACCCATAGTCAAAGTACTACAGATTCAAAATAATAAACTAAAGTGAAAATGGCAGATGCAAAAGTTCTGGCACCCTGTCATTTAGTCAGTTGCACCTCTAAACATTTCCTTTAGCCTTTCTGTTCTTGCTTTTGCATTTCCCCACGCTTAACCACATACCTTTTTTCGCTCTGGACTGTTTGTAGGTGTTGAATTAACAACACAGACATATCTTTAAAGTGTATTTTAAGGGCGGTAAAACATAAATCGCATGACATGATTCTTAAGGACACAGATAAGGCCCACCTACCCTCCTGTGATTTCATCTCTTTAAATTGGCTCTTGCCTGATAAGCAGCTCCTATCACTGTTTATGTAACCTCGAGCTGGGTGTAGTGGGGGGTGGGGGTGTTTGCGATTAATGTCTTTGAACAGCATGCCAGCACCAAAGAGAGACAAACAAATTTGTAAGTTCAAAAATAAGTGTTTCTCATCTCCCGTTTGTCAGCCAGTGCTAAACATGAAATATGAGTATTTCCAATCTCTACCACATCCATGATTCTGAGAGCGATACTATGAGATGAGAAACCTCTCAGGAAGCTTTGAGACAGAGTATATCCACATTGGTTGAATGCATGCGACAAAAGCTCTGGGATTGTGGTGGGGTTTAATTCCAGGTAGAGCTGTTGATTCAGTTGGTTAAATGCTTTATGTCAAATCCTCCTGTAAAAAGCGAAATAATTTTTTTTTTGAAATGATGGGTATCAGAATGTATGTGACACAGAAGTATTTGTTTTCACAGGAAAATGGATCTTCAAAGCAGCGTCATTCTGTCCACACTGTCAACAAAACAACAGAAAATATGAATAAAAAGCACTCTGGGCGCATTACATTTGAAAATGAGAATTTATTTTGACGAATAATTGGGCCTCGTTGGGTGGGGATGTTTTCTTTCCGGGACACAAATGAAAGGGGAGGAAGATGTCAAAAAGAGAAATTGCAAAATGATGAAGTGAATTTGCAAGCGTGTTTCACTTCCTCCTTTCCGGTCCTGACTTCCTGCGTTATTGAAACCTGTCAGGGCAGGGTGGCGCTGAAAAAGCTATTGAAATGTTTCACAAATTAGCAGCTGTAAGCGGTGAAATACCACAGTATGAACGCATCATCATCTACTCTCTGACACGATGGTTCACACAGCCCTCATGGAGCCACTGGTCTGCCTCGCAACGCTCTCGCGGAGAGGCTGAGGGAGGCGCTGCCCTGGCCCGGCTGACTCTGCCCATTACAGGGCCGTGCGTGTGCCAAATACTCTGTGCCAAGAGCCGCTAATTGCTGAGCGTGACACAAACTGATGACCTCCCTGGCACACAATGAGCAAAGCCCCAGCAAAAGATGCACTGTCCTCTCTGCCATGGAACCCACATGACACCTCTGGTGTGGCACTGTACCCATTGTCACGACGACAGCATGAGGAGGCACACGGCTGCAGACACTGAGGGAGTACTGTCTCCATAGAAATGTGATTACAAGGGTGATTCTAAAACAACAGGCAGATTCATGCTGGCACAGGTGCGGGGCTGCTTGGTTTGGTCAAACGTGGATCTGAAAATGATCACAAATTCTCAGTTCTTTTGATCATAATGACCAAGACATTGTGAACTGTCTGTTCGAAAGAGACGTTTTTAGGGAATATATCACACCTGAAGAATGTGGTTACGTTATGTGGGTCAAGTTGTTTTTCTTTATTAAACCCTTCCACTTTTCCAAAACAGCTCTTGTGAACCAGATGTATAGTGCATGCATGTTGTCTGTATAGGAAAATAGCATTACCATCTTTGACAATATAACAACAGCTGTTGTGAAATAAAAGTTGAATTTACATGTAAGTCCTAAATACACTTTCAATTCTAATTTATAATTCTAATTTATAAAGTATAAGAGTACTGTACAATTAAACCAATAATGAGCTCCCAATGTTAACTGACCAGTAATCTATAAATGCAGGAACTGCATACTATCAGTAATACAATGCCTGCTTACCATGGATAAAATATTACATCTAATATTCTTGCTCTGATTGTCTAGCACAATTGATTACTGCATTTCACAACCGAAGAAAATTACATCCCCCTGTCAAAACATACTGAAACAAATCCTGAATTAGTATACTGATTTCACTATTATATTACAAAACAAAAATAGCCGGAGAACATTCAGGAAAGCATCAATGCACTGTATTATTAAGCAATATTAATGCAATTGTGTCAGAAGAAAGCTTTCAATGGACAGATGTCCGTGTGAATGGAATCCTGTTTTCAACAAAGCAAACAGCATTCATGCTGTTTGTGCAAAACACTTGGCTTTATCCATTTAATTTGGCTGTTGTTTGGATGTTCTAAAGATGTGGAAACATAGCTGGCCTGATGAGATATTTTCACTCCCCTTGTTAAAGTCAGACATTTTGACAGCAAGGTCCTCTCCTATTTGGAAGCTTCCTTGAGTGATTCTAGTTGTGATGCTTCATTGGGTCTTTTCAAGTCTAGGGTCTCTAACTGGCCTGGCCATTACTGTGGGAGCCACTTAGTCAGTGAGTGGAGTTAGTGGAGGACAATATTGACTGTTTATTTTCTTTTCTTTTCTTTTAGAAATTTGGCACCCAGCACGGGGCTGTACATATCCACTTCCAGTCCTAATTCCGAACGTCCAATTACCTTCAGCCGCAGCAGCAGTGTCTGCACGCGATCCCCACTGCGATTCTGGAGAGCGCAGAGAGTTACGCTTTCCCTCCGAAACACGCAGTGTCATCAACCACTTCATTTCCCGCTGCAGACTGCAGGCACTGTGAGCTCACAGAGAGCGGGGGCGGAGGAACAGCTCTCACGCGCAGCTTTAGCATGCAGTCCACGGGTGCCTGATCTGCCAGTGGGGGGTCACTACTGCTCATAGTAATGAAATGCAGACCCCTAACTGACTGAACCCACCCATACCCTGAGCAATGCAGCTGCCAATTGTGTTTCGTCCTATATCTTACAGTCTTAGCCAAAAAAAAATGCAGCATGAGCACAATGTAATGTGCTGCTAATATATTAGACATTCAATGATTAAATCAATGTGAACAATATCTGTAATAGCCTTAAGCTGAATAATACTGGGCCAAAGTCACAGTTCAACATCAAATCCAAGTGAACCCAATGAAATGTTTTGATAATAACTGCTAGTGCGGTCAACCAGTGAAGGGTCACACATTGAGCCAAGCAGGCCCAGTGAAGGGTCACACATTGAGCCAAGCAGGCCCAGTGAAGGGTCACACATTGAGCCAAGCAGGCCCAGTGAAGGGTCACACATTGAGCCAAGCAGGCCCAGTGAAGGGTCACACATTGAGCCAAGCAGGCCCAGTGAAGGGTCACACATTGAGCCAAGCAGGCCCAGTGAAGGGTCACACATTGAGCCAAGCAGGCCCAGTGAAGGTTCAGTGTGTCATGGGGAGTCGAGTCGCACACGGCACAGGCAGGTAATCCATCTGCAATGGCGCGTGTTGTTTCAGAGCATTCATTAATCTCACGTGTCCCGCAATATTGACACAGCACAGGCAGAGAGGGAGCGAGGAGCTGGTGAGGATGGAGGAGAGCAGAAAGACAATAATTACCACTGCTGCTTAGGATGCAGAAAAGCAGTTCACACTGACGCCGCAAGTCTAAAGGACAGATTTTTCTTTTTTTTTTTTTAGCTGCTGATTAAATAAAATTCTGGTCAGCGGAGTGTAGTTATATCGCGGTCAAGTATATATCTTCTGCACTCTACAATTTTCATCACATATTTAAGACCCTGCTGCTTCCCTTCTCAGACACGCCTAGGCCGTGCTGGTATTTGCAGGCTTTATCAGTGTCTAATGTCAGTTAGAACGAAACTGACATTACATGTCAAATATGTAAATTTAAGTCCAAGGATTTTTTCTGGGATTTCCCAGCTCTAACCGACAGGCCTCCAGGCATGCCAGTCAGTCAGTTTGCAGATGAGTATTTTAAACACACAATATTTTCCCAGTAGGATGTTTTTAAAAAACTCCGCACAGCACATAATTAATTTCTGATTAAGCTAAATTTCTATTTCAATTTAATACTGTATATAGCAATGAATGCTGAATTTTTCCATTGCTTGAAGTGCAATGTATCAAAATAATTAATTTTATTTCGAATAGTGACATCTGAATGGACAGGGATAGCAGTTATTTTAGAATCTGTGTATATATGTATTTATTTAAGACATTATTTCCTTCATTTGTAATTACCTGTTGGGAAGGTAACTCATCCAGTTCGCTTCACCTTGCCAATACACAGGGTTATGTTCATTTTCCTGATTTAAAATCCATGTCTAAGTGATTGAAAGTTTAAAATAGTCTATTGCATTAATTACAGTGCTTGTTTGTTTCCTTACCCAGAGCAACTTGCAAAGCTTGCATTTCACATATTCCATTTACACAACTCAATACTTACTAAAGCAATTTGGGTTACTTTGCTCAAGGGTATAATGGCAATCTTTACGTTGCACATCCAGCTCTTAAGCCATAATGCAACCCTGCTACCCCCCTGTGTAATATAAGTTCTTTAAATATTCTTCAATTTCTCTTCTTCGTGGCTAGAGGGTGTCCAATTTTCAATATATCTCAGCCAGGAAGAAAAATCAATTGTTTAATTGACTTTGTAAATGAATGTTCAACCACTTCCCTTACTCTCATGGAGATCTAAAGATAACACAGTGCGGCAGTATTGCATGCCAGCACTGATGACGGCCACTGCTGAGCTTCAGTCCTTCAGATGACTTACAATAACAATATCCACCACTAGATGGCATCATCAACATTCTAATCAGTCAAGCGATAGCTGCACAATTCTATAAGACCATGTTGGTCCTGCAGTAGAGTTTTTGCTGTCCTCTACTGTGGTTCAAAGTGTCTTTGAAATGAACCTTTTAAAAAAAATAATAAATAAAATAAACCCATGACTGGGAGCGGTGCCTTTATTTCCGCATTGATTGATTGAATAAAGTGCTTAAAGGCTCTGGTAGAAAAGAACCATGCAGTCTTCCAGGAACATGACGGGGTAAGTCTGTCCCATATGCATCAGTCGGGGCCACTGCAATGTTAGTAGACCAAGCCAATCGAATTTCATGCTAGTGCAGAGATTTTCTGAGCCTCTCTTCGCTTGCTGTCACTTTTACAATGAAACTACATTGTCAAATATTTTTAATAAATGCTGTAATACCTTGAATAATACATTTGAGTATGCATATTCACTCCAAATACATCATACAATACATGCTTAACATTTAATAATACATCCTGTTGGTTATATCCAGACATTTCTTACTAAGACCAAAGGTAACAATTACTGATATATTTATAATCTATTTCTGTGCATTACTCAGTGCATATTCTGAATTTGTTTTGATATCACAAGTAATAGTTAAAGTTGTTAACTCCTTAAACTGTTATAAGGACAGCCATTCGTTGCCACAAAAACGGACAAATCAATAATGCCGAAATATCTTCAGATATGAAAAAAATGTGTTTTTTTTTTTTGCATAAGAGCCTGTTACTGGGCAGGGGATTGAGACTTTTCTTTGAACCAGGAATAATGTGTGCAGAGTGAAGAGGATGACGGTGTCTGTCAGGCCGATGCGCTGACTGAAATAGTCTGGAGTGATGACCGGTGTGACAGGACTATGACGATCTGGAGCACAACGAAGCCATCAGCCACGTTCTGTACGGTGGACAGAACACGTGAGTTACTCACACCGCCAGCGCTGTGCCAAACCGCCAAGCCCAGATCTCTGGGGGTGTCTGTGCTGGCAGAGAAATGATTTGTTAGCCATGCCTGTGCTCATGGAAGTATCTGCAAATGCCAGGGGACAGAGGTGACTGTTTGTACCAGGAGGAGGTGGGAATAATAAGGCGGGAGGCAGCAGTGACTATGCACACATCTCCTGGATATATATACTTCAGGGTGATGTGTTTGCTGGAATTTGGAAAGAGCTGAAAATGAAGATGAACCATCACAAATAATCACACAATAAAGGAAAAGTAACTGTGCGGCTATTTATGAAGCTACTGTAACAAATCTTTCATACATTTCGAATAACGAAGTGGACATCTATTATTAAAAGATTATTCCATGAGATGACATCACTTTTATATTAAAGTGCCTATGTTCATTCCTGTTGTGTTGTAGGGTCAGGCCAAGCTTGGAATGTATTTCAAAGCCTCTCTTCCCTTAATGGCATAATTAACTGCCAGGCTTTTTGACTGCTGATTATTTTTATAATATAGAAAATGATTGCATTTATAGAACTGTAAAGGTGAGAGATTGGCTCACACCGCATGCATTTCTTGCCCTGTGATGCCGCTATGAGAAACACAATCCTATATGATCCAGTAGAAGACTGCACTGATCCCTTTAGTGGGGCACAGCTCAACACGGGTATCAGTAGACTCTTATCCTGCGCATCCATCTACGGCAGGCTGCCAGTCCACTTTGGGGGGTCATTGGCCAGCCAGGATTTCTTCTCTTATCTTATCCTGAATTCACAGCACACAGACCACCAATGTGACCTTCATGGGCCGGCAGCCAGGGGAACCTGCAGATAGCGGAAGCTTCCTTCCGCATCACGCTATCACCCGTCATCGCCCGGCACGCCGAGCTGAGTTTATACAGTCCCTCTAACCCACAATAAAACACGAGCGGCGCGATGATAGCTGGTGAGCGGCTTTTTATTAGCAGGCGATAAGTGAGGGCGGGGTCACGATTGGAGGAGGCGGCGTCGGCCGGAGCGGGGAACGCCACATTTTCACCTTGATCTGACCGCAGGGACAGGACCGTGTCCTCTCAGAGGGCGGGGTGCTGGAAGCATCGCTGTGCCCGGCGCGCTGTTCTAATTTTCACTGAGGAAAACAACATGTCAATAATTTATTAGGCCTCTCTAACAAATCAAGGCATTTCATGGCCTGACAAATGGGCCCTTCCTCCTCCAGGCCTGGAGCTGCAGGCAGGGCTGGTGTAAAAGACACACAGAGGGATTCAGATGGACTCAGCAAAACAAGCTAAGTTATCATAGTCACCTTCCAATAATGCCCTTGGGGAGCTTATTTTACCCTTAGACGCTTTTCCAGCAGGTATATAGCGTACTTATTGCATCGAAGAGTTAATTTATACCCTCTGATTTAAGCGCAGTTTTTCATCTGTTTCTTTAATCTGTGTATCAGGGAGCATGCTATATTCATGTTCTTATTCATATTCAACTGGAAAATATCCCCAGATCCAAGAATAGTGCTGGCTGCATCAAGCACACTTAAAGTAGACAGTCCTAATGCTGTTCATTTATGAAAAGCTTGGCACTTGAAAATATATAGCCACATGTAATTCATGCAATGAATGAAAAAACACAAGATGCAGTGGTTTGGGTTCTCTCTCCCCACCTTACTATCTCTTTAACAGTGTTGATCACTAACCTGCACATGCAGGCACATTCAGTCCTCTACATGCACACGCAATTACTCATGTATGATACATGCACCCACAAATGCACACGCAAGCGCTAAGAACCAGGCTTGGGATCGTTGTTGACACACTTGTGTGAGTGGAAAACATGCCTCCTGAGAGCGACAGAGAGCAAGCTATCCAAATGACGGCCTCTATTCATTTCTGCTCTGTTTGTTTTCTGATCTGATGGTCAAGTGCACCAAATGGGCACAACACTGCCAATGGAATCAATTTCCTTCGTCAATATGACGTTGTACACACAAAACGCCGTGTTTGCTCAGTCTGAACACCTCCCTTGGCTTATGTGTGCGTGTGCATGCTGATGAATGCTTAATTCATTTTTACACAGAGCGCTGTACTCAGCCAGGAGCCAAAGGGAGGCAATGTCTGTGCGCTCAGCTGGGGCTCCGAATGGCCTCCAATTCAATATCAGCTCCGTTAATGGCCTGCTTGCCACGGGTTCCTGTTGGTCCCCGAAGTCAAAAGGCAAAAATGATTGCGGTTCCAAATTTTATTCTGAAACAAAACAAAATAAAAGATACACTGCGGTGCCTCAGGCCAATGTTCACGGGTCTGAGCATGTTCACAGTCTGTTCAAACCCCCTCCTTACGTCCACCAAGGGCGTTGGGGTGCAGTGGCGTGGGACGGGGGAAGCTCTGGGTCAGAATTTAGAGCCAGATCCTGCGTCCGTTTCGGGGGGTAGGCGTCGCAGCAGCGAGGGCAAACAGGAAGCTCGGGGGGACCCTGCGGTGCTTTCCGCTCCCTCCCTCCCGGCACACCGCGACCTGCATCTTCACAACACAGCCGCCAAATATTTATGTTTCCCCAGGCCTGGGGGACTTAAATCAGTAATGCTCACAGTGCCGAGAAATCCACTTACGCTGACGCTTCCCTCTTCGACCTGGAGGGACGCGGCGCAGGATATCCGTCTTTGCGCCGGGGGACTGATGAACACCCCCACGCAGGAGCGCGGACGGGACTGGCGAAACGTGAGGACGGAAAACGGCGAGCGCACCGGCGCGGTCCGTCTGACGACTGCCAGCCCGCCCCAGCACAGCGTTTCAGGAGAGGATGAGTTACACTTCAGGGTCTGAGTCATGTTGCGTCACATTTAATTTTATCTCCTTACTGTCATGTTGCATAAAGGTTTTTTTTTTCCCAGGGTTCCATTGCTCATCTGGCGGTGCGAGCGCTCCTTCGGATTTTATTAACGACAACATGTGATCCAGGATCGGGTCGCTGGTAGAAATTTAGTCAACCCAATCATGATGCCAACCCCTATGTGAGAAAAGCTGTGAAGTGATCCATGGTGTGAGGCTTGTTTCAGAACCTGTTGGGGTTAAATCTATTCCGGAGTGAGTCCCAGGGTTACCCCATCCACTGAGCACACCGCTAAGAGGAGAGGCTGTCTGTGGGCAGTTCTGCATTAGTCTCATTGCATGGAGGACGAGGTACTGACAACAATGTGGCACTATGATGACAATCTGCTGTTACAGCACATCCATTCCCCCCCCACATGTTAAGCTGTGCCTAGCTGATGTGACATACTTGGCTTTCCTTCGTTGCCCGATGCAATTTGTGCATTAAATTGATTAATTCTCTCTGTGATATGGGAATTAATTTGAACAGAAGAGAGAACCAAACCTTACATACTAGCACACAAATTACCTGCAGTTAGTAGCATTTTGGTATTAATCTTTATGACAGTAATGAAATTGAATTTCCTGAGATTTTGATTTTGTAAATATTGACTGATATGGCTGTAAATATCACATGTCAGTACAGATAGAGACAGATGAAGATTTGAGTAAAAAAAGAAGAAGAAGAAAGGAGTGCACTGGAACATGTAGAAGACCAGAACATAGTGCAGATGAGGCCAGGAAGTTTCCGATTTCCAATAACTACAGTTCTCCAAATGATCTTACGTGAGCCAGTTTTATACAGAGCTGACACAGCAGTCATTAAACATTACAGTACATCAGCAGATGATTCTTTAGGTGATGTATATGCCAACCGTTATGAAATTTCCAGGTACATTTACTGTCAGCAATATCATTGTAAAAGGGATACCATATTCTGTCTCTGAAACAATGCTACTTGTTTATTATTATTATTATTAGTAGTATTATTATTATTAACAATTAAAACAATGAGGAAAACTGTGTAAAGAAAAATATTATAGGACAACCACCCAATCTGGGGTGACTCTTAAGTGCAAAGGAGAAAACAACAGAAGTGCGGAACAAAGAGTATAATTTAAATACGGATGAGAGTGTACGAGGCCTGTAGGGCCCAATTGGGGCTCAGGGAGTACACAGATGAACTTACAGGAATGTGCAAAGTGCAATTTACCAAGTGCTGCAAACAGCGCTGTAAGACTGCGCAGGAGCAGATTCTCACGCCTGCGATGGAACGGAAAGGTAAAAGCAACACGTGCAATGGCAGCATGCAGACTGAGGGCCAAAACAAAATGCCTAGTATAAATAGAGCTGTCCTGTGGAAGGGAGGAGTAATGGGCCCGCAGGGCTGAAGCGAAGGAATGAATAAATAAAGCCGGGAGGTCTGGGCCCAAGCAGAGGGTGCTGGGGCATGCCCCATTGACTCTCTCAGGACCCCTCTTTAACCATAACATAATACAGCCCGGACACAAACAGCCTGCATTTTCCTGAGGGTTCGCTTTAAACAAACTTTCATCAAAAGTATTATATTTGTAAAAAAAAAAAAAAGAAAATGAGTCACATAACACGCACATACTGTATATTATTATTATGCCAAGAAGCCATGAAGAAAATATTGGTTTTGCTCATTTTCAGGAAACAAAAACACTAGAAAGAGAAGCTATGTATTCTAAGTAGTTTAGGGAAAGCAACAAAGTTTTATAATATAGAGGAGATTGCTCTTTGGTGTTCAATTTAGATTTGTGTTTTTCCAAGAGCACGCTAAACGTCAGTTTCTCAAACTGATAATGTTCAATAATATTATAGTAAAACACTAAAGCCATCCGTTACAATTCCCTATAATCTCTTGTATTACAATGACCCCATTGTAACACGTTATATTGGAGAATTTAATCCCGCAGTGAATTTTACCACTCTTAACAGTGAGTTGAAGTGAGATCTCAGTGCTGTGGTTTACTGGTTCTGGATGGCCCACACCAATACCTTGTTGCTGATATTAATCTTCCTGAGGCTGGCGGATCGCTCCTTTGTGGTCCAAAATGGCCCTCCAACAATTAGCGGGGAGTGTGATAATGGTCTGTCTGGGTGGATGGATGGCCCGAGTGCGCAGCGAATTAAGAGCGGTGTAGCCTCAGTCCCGCACCCCCCCCTCGGCTCTCTCGATGATCGTCGCAGGAATGACTCATGGATTAGCGTGGGGTTTTTTCATCTGTGAAATAACTCGCTTCATTCATTTAATCCATGAACATTTATTCTGAAGGCCATTTGGCAGCAAAATGGAACACGATCCAGTAACATGAAAAACTGAAGCCATAACCAGAGATGTTGAATTATCGTTTCAGACGCCCTATTGAAGGCAACAGCCAAATGTGTGCAGCCTGATCATATAATTCTGTGCGTCAGGCTGGTCTGAACATTATATTTTTTCATATGCTTACTTTAAATATGCCATATTCTCCATGGCTTTGAAATGCACATTAGTTTGCATGTTGCAACAATCCTTTACCTATAATTACAATATTATGCTGCCTGTTTGAAGATAGATGATTATGTTGTTTGCGGTTCAGGGCAGTGAGGCTGGTGTATACTTTCAGCGTTAGTTTTAAACGTGAGAGCACTTGAAAACAGTCAGCTATTTCTGAATGAATGGATAATGTGTACCAGAGAATTCTTTGTGGAGTAGTACCCATTCCCCATGGCATGACTAGAATTCTCCTTCTGTTCAGATAGTTGTGTATGAGTTTGCATGCCCTGAAAGTGAAAATGGGTCTGACCAGGTACCTCTACTTTTAATTGCACCAACAAGAGCCACTTTAGTGTCTGGATAATTTTCCAAAAGCTATTCCACAATATCTACGTGTTATTATTTCCCTAGTAGACACTGGGTCTTGTACCTCAGACTTTAATAGTTTTTTTTTTTTTACAAACAAATCAAAGCACTCATTGAATCTTTCACTCCTGTTGACACCACTCAAGGCCTTGTTTTTTTTCCCTTTGTCAAATATCAAAGTGCTAAAAAAAATAGCCTCTAAAAATAATTCTTGGCCAGGGAGATCCATGCTGCCTTTATCTTCTTATCGTCTAAAAACGTTTGCACCAATTAACATTTTAAATGTGTCCTGCTCCATGTAATCACGTCCATGCAATGCTATGATAGTGAAACTTCTCTGGGTATCTCTGGGTGAATGGGACACCTTCATGCGCACGTTTTGGCTAAGCCTCGCCTTTGTCGCACGGATGTGTTTAATGTGAATGAGCCCACGTGCCTGAGGCCGCTGTTTCTTCAGGATGACGCCCAGATGCATCTGCACTCTTATTGACAGGCTTATTCTGAGGAACCAATCCTGAAGGGCTGACGCAACCCAGCTTTTCGTTAAAAATCATTTTGGTTGATTTAGAACATCCTGGACATTTCAGTTCTGGTGATGTCACACAGGACCAGCTTTGCCAGTAGTTGATTAGGTGCTCCGTACATCACTGCTGGCTCTGTATGAAATGTGTCTTGCCGTCTTTTTCTAGTCTCCTATATATTTTACCTCCCCCGTCTCAGTGTTCGCAGCCATTGTTCATAATGTGAAACCTTTTTAATGAAAAATAAATCCATAAATAACGTTCAGAGCCAAAGGCTTTCCCCTCACAGCATCATAATGAGCCTTCCGCACAGTTTCCACGACGTTGTGATCTTATCCCCACTCCAGCCGCTTCTGAAATGCACTTGCTGTGTTCAGGCCTGTGATGCTCACCTTTCAGCATATGGAATATCCTTAGATAACCCACACAATCGGAGAATGAAAAAAGACACACATAATGCATCATCCTAATTCTTTGGCAGCAGGATTACATAGAGAACGGCTAAGAGCACTGAGGCTTCGTTTGGCCGTGAGTCAGGGCACGGTCTGCCCATTGCCTCTGTGGATCCTACTCTCTGCTCTTGTCTGTGGAGGGACTTGACCTGGCCCTCTGCAACCCCTCGTGTGATGCTGTGTGACTGTCAGACCTGACGGGTCCAAGCTCAGACTCAGGAAAGGCCAGACGTGTAATTGGGGAGACTGTCTTGTGCCACGTCTTGTTTCCTTTCCCGCTGACGGCTGGGGAGTTCAAGGTGACTTCTTGGGAGAGTCCGTCTCAGAAGACCCGCGAGCGTCTGCGTGCGCGCGGGCACCAGGTGTACTCTCTGCCCTGCCTCTCCCGACAGAGCCTCGTGGTTGCTAAGTGGCCCTTTCGTGTGAGCAGAGCCGTTGCTAAGTGGCCGCCCGGTCTGTTTCACAGTCGAGTGGCTGGCAAAGCCTCCTCGGCCTGAGGGGAAATGGTGAGGGGGTGCGGGGGTGAGGGGGTGAGGGGGAGGGGGGGCACAGCCACGTTGTCTGTCCCCAGGTCTAGCTGCACAGCTGCAGTGCATGGTGGCAGTTGGCCTGGGGCAGTAATGGGAGTTAGAGGGGGGCTGTTGTAGGGATGGGGGGGGGGGGGGTAGGGTTGCACATGGGCTCCACAGCTTGCTGTTGCCTCTGGCCATGCTGGCACAGACAAGCTGTCTACTGTCTGCACTGAAGCCCTGCTAGTAGTATACTCCAAATGACATACAAACTTGTCCAAAAAGAATCTCTGCTGAACATGTCTCCAAACACTGTTAGTATACTCAATATGAATTCCATGATCTTCGTTTTAAGTCATCCACGCTCCTGGGGGTGCACATTTATTGTGTAGATTTTTCCAAGTTGCTTTGCACAGCTCAGAATCATTGACACCCAACTTCATGTATATTTCATGACAGGAATTTGAGCATATTTTTTTGTCTTTAAAATCTCTGTGAAACCAATCATAAAGATGAGGATATCCTTGCACGAGTTCAGCAACTCTTTGTTCAAAAGCATTAATCTCAAAAATATTCCAGTCACAACCACAACAATGCTACCATGGATGTGTAAAAATGGAATACAGGGGATTTCAGGAAATGTTTTCCTGTCTGATAGGTTCACCACGATGGAAGAATCTAGTAAAATTCAACATAATATGTTAGCCAAACTAAGAATAAATCATTTGGATAGAAGTCGAACGATAGCTAAGTTGTTATAACTAGTTTGCCCATCTTTTATTTGGCTGCCTTTCTGTCCAAGTGATTTTTTCCTTAGTTTGGCAGCCAAAATAGATTAAACTTTCCTCCTTGAAGGAGGATTAAGGCACAATTTAATTCTTCCATTGCGGGAACCTATCAGATAGGACACCACTTTCTGAGATCTCCTGTATCCCATCAAAGCATGCTGCTACCACAGGACAATACAGTGATGAGATGGAAAATGGGAACCAATTGCAGCCTGAGGGAGGTCTGTGGAGTTGGGTTGTTTGTGAACTGCTGGGCTGTTTGTGAACCGCTGGAGAACAGTTTGCCGTGTGGTTCGGTTTCGTTTTGAGTATACTGGTGCCTTTACTGCTACCACTGTGTCCCAGCCCTTAAGTATTGGCCATTAGTCAGCTTTTCTGTATTCTTTCAGTACATGGTTTGGATTTTCTGTCGTTTTTGCTTTTTTTCTGTCTTTTTTGCTCTTTTGAAGCTGGAGCAGGTTTAACAGTTGAGCAGGAGGCTGTGAAAATAATGAGTCCCCACTCTCAGCTCTGACCTCTGACATTTGACCTCCTTCTCTGATTAATGATAGGAGCACAGAGGATGGATTAGGAGATTGGGGTGATGTCATCAGTAGGGACATCAATGGCATGTTGTATGCCAGGTGGGGCAGACAGAGCTAAGCATAGCAACGTGCACAGAACAGCCCCAAGGCTCATCTTCATAGGGAATCATCTGCTCCACAGCCCAGCACCCTCCACTTGCCCATACCCACTGTCACCACCGTGAGCCTCGCTTGGAGCTATGTGCTCATTAGAGAGTGGTCTAGTTATGGTGCAATCATCTGCAAGTGTATTGGAGAGAACCAGCCAATACCCAGCATGCACCAGGCAGCACCACAAGCCAGCTGTGACAGTCCGTTCTCACAGAGGAGAGAGCTGTATTCCCTGTTTTCACTCTGTCACACACACGCATACTGTGCACACACGGACATACACACACACACACAAACACACACACACATCTCAGCACTATCTCTCTCTCTCTATGCTGCTCTCTTTCATGCACACCTACACACATTTTCATTCTGCTGGGAGAACTCATTTCTCCAAGTAGAACATCCACATTCCAGCACTGGGAATCCACAGACTGTGCCTTTGCCCATATAGGGACAAGAAAGATGAATGAATCACTTGGGTGAAGAGGCTACAGTTCTCGCCAAAAAACGGTGGAGTTCACTGACGAAACTGAGATCCATTTTTAAACTGTCAATACCATAAGCGGCGGAAACACAATTCACAGCACAGAACAGATACGGCATAAGCGCTGTTATTGAAATAGGGTGCAAGAGCAGGGAAAGGTGCCAGAGTAGGTGGGCGTGGGTGTCTGGAACATGGCGGTGTGCAGCACTTGAACAAGGCAGTGTGGAGCATTTGAACAGGGAGGAGTGAGGCACTAGAATAAGGCACTAGCACAAACAGGTATTAGGTACTATGGCAAGGAGGTGTGGGGCACTAGACCAGGGAGGAGTGGTTTACTATAATATAAGAGAGCTGGTGGTATGGGGTACAAATACATGGAAGTATATGAAAGAACAGAAGGCAGAAGAGATGGAATCAGATAACAAAAAGCAAAAAAGTGGGGGGGGGGGTGGTTGGCTGGTGATAAAATGGCATGTTGTGTCTGCATCACAGCATCACAGCATTTCTGACGGAATTTGAGGTGTTTTGCCATCAGAAACCTTTCCACCCCAAACACCTTCCCACCCTATTGGACACCCCCTGTCTTGTAGTGGCAAATTGCTCCCACAAGGTGGCGATAGACAAGTTTATTGTTGGCTACAGGATGCGCCAACAAAGATTAAATTGACACTGTACTCTTCTTAGTTTTGTCCCCTTGATGTAACAAGCATGCTTTTTAAAGAACACCCATCAGTCAAAACTGCACCGATTCCAATTACAAAACTATTATCTACTGCACCATATAGGAGCATTAGGTAACTTAATTAAACAATGAGCAGTCATAGTTCTGTCATCTGAAAATATCTCCTCTGACGATATTCTGTCCTAAATACTTATGTGTTGATAATTACAACTGAACGGGAAGGGGTGTGTGCAGTACAGGCCCTTTGGATGATGTGTAGGATGTCTGGCCTGACATCGGTTTTGAACGCACGAAAACCAAAAAATGAATAAAATTGGAACTGCTGTTGAAAGCTGTGCCTTTTTGAGTAGCCTGTCAAAATTTTTTAAATAAACAATTTTGTAATGGCTTTCAGAAAATATTTGCACATTCCAAACTAATTGATAGCCTGACAATATAAATATTGACAAAGTAATTTATAAATGAAGAGTTCACAACTCTTACTGTAAACATTAATTAGGGGATCTAATTTTATGAATGACTGAACCATTATGTAGGCAGCTGCAGAATAAAAACAGCTATGTATATTTTTTATTTTAAAATTAGGTTAGCCCCATGGAAGTAATGGCACAATCTTCTAACCAATAATGGACTTCATGACTTCATGTTAGTTTCCAGAGGCTTTCATTGGTTTAGTGAGTCAAAAGGAACTGAATATCCCTGAAGAATTTTCTCTCTGTGCTGAATGTGCGAAAGTCACCCAGGATCCCTTGCTTGGAGCAGAATGTATGCACCGAAAATTCATGACTGGGTAAACTCGCAATGTGACTCCTCTTTGTGCACAGAATAGCATTAGGGTCAGGGGTCAAAGGTCAGCAGGGCACCTATTCAGAGCTCAGAGTGGAAAGGCATTGAAAAGAACCATGGCGATGTCAATGGCTGCCAGTATATATGGAAAATGTACAGTCATTAGCATGATGAGAACCTTGTAATTTATCCCCTGACAGGATTCATGCGCATTAATAAACCAATACTGTGATGCCTGGTACTCAATAGAAAATAGGCTGTCTGCACCGGAAATGATGATGATAATGTTTACAGGACACCCAGTTAGAAACTGCTCAGAAACAGGATAATGTCAGAGACTTGTAAACAAAGTGTAATTTTCCAATCTTTATAAGCCGCTGTGAATAAATTCACTAAAGGTGTAACCTAAAATTTAATATACTGTATATGCAATTATATTCCTTGTTATAGTTTTGAAAGAGTGTATTCACAAATAAGCTTTTTACGTGTGTATTTGGTAACAATCCATGAACAGCTGCTGTTTACAAATAGATATTAGAATCAACATTAGTGTCAGCACATGAGGTAGCCTCTTTAAAAATGGAACAGACTTGAATGTTTTTATTTCTATTCAGATGTTAAGTCAGAAAGCAATAATATATGATGTCCGGAGTAACAGGACAAAATCTAGACTTAACGTGTTCAGCTAAAACGTCCATCTTCACAAAGAAGTATTTGCTATTTTCTTTTCAAAGTTTTCTCAGTTTTAAGAATAATTTTAGCCTGCCGGTGGCTTGCTTGAAGAATAACAGTGTGCAGTTTTGCATCTGACATTATTTAAGATTTTCACTGCTTATGCACTTAATTCTTAAAAATTTAACTAATAATTCTGAAAATTATATTTCCATGACTAACCCTCTCCAATTAAATTGTATATTAAGACATGGCACCGACAGAATCTGCTTTTAGAATAATGACTTACTCTAATGATTTTACACTGAGCTGTTTATTATCTTAGAATTTCAGATTTTATGTTCAGATTCAGAAAGGAATATTATGGTGAATATAAATGTGACCGGAGAAGCTCTTCTTTTAACACTTTTTAACTTTTCTTTCTCCACTGAAGGTTTTTAGGCATTGATGGTATATTACATTTCGAAAACAATAAAATGTAATTTAATTTAAAGTCAAAACACATCCTCCTCCAGATTATAATGATGTGACTTTATCTGTGTTACACTGTAGGGAAACAGTCACTCATTGGGAAGACACATAGACCACTGTGACTGTAAAGGTTACTTTTTCACCTGGAAGGTCTGTATTTGAGCATCCCTCTAAATTATTATAAATATTATTATTATTATTATTATTATTATTATTATTATTAATAAGGAAAATGGTTAAAGTAATGGCCTGTCTTATCCCTGTGCCGTCCTTTCTGGAATGCACACACTAACATTCAGCGGAACAACTTTTCAGTCACAGTAGGCTGGCAGTAGATTTCATCTTGACAACCGTGCCCTAATTTCCACCGCAAATAAATTTGCCCAGCAAATCGTCTCATTATTTGGATCTTTTCAGGTTTCTTATTCATGTGATGACATTCCTTCCCTTGGCTTTGTGGCCACACTGTGCGTTTTGATACTGTAATCCTCTGGCGCTCCTGGCCTGGTTCAGTGCCTCGATTTCCAAGTGATGCTAGCGGTCGTTTCCGCTCCTGAAATAGAGGATTTACCACCAGAGGAGGATCATTAATTATTGACTGATTCATGGACTACAGTAGCTCGCTTGTTATTGTGCCGTAATGGGCCGATGGATTTACACGCTCGGGCCGTGGATGCGTTACAGTGACACACGCCGCAGACGTTGGACTGGCGGTCGAGGCCAGCTGGACGTTGTGCGCGGAAGTTCAGCGCGGAGGGCACTGTGCTGCTGGGAGCTGACAAGCTGTGTGTCTGCAGCAGGAGACCAAGCAGATGGCCCGTCTGAACTCACCCAAGTTCCTGCACAAGCAGGCTGCGTCTAAACCCCTCTAAATGGTGATCACACAAGTGTCTGTAGCTGACATTTACTCAATTACAGACAGTCTGGGTAATTTGGGAATGAAGTGACAGACATGGCAGAGACGCAGGGACTATTGGGTCCTGGTTGTTTGGAAATAAACGTCACAATGGCCACTCGTCACTTATGTCACGTATGGCCCTCTCTGCTCCAGTCTGAAATGTCTGGTCTGATGTCCACATCACGTAGGCTTTCTTTAAAGCTTTCAAGATTTTTTTACACAATCCAATATGGTCACATATATGTGACATTTGTTTTATTAATGTTGGCTCAAAAGATGCAACCCACTGCTGTCTAATTATCTGTGATATCTGTGAAGAATCAAACGTAAAAGAAACATGAAATGTTAAAACATGTTTGCAAAAACAGGACATTAAGGAAAAGTTTTTAAAAGTTGCCACTTCTTAGCAAAACTAAATGAGATAAGAAGGAAAACTAAGGGGGAAAAATGAGCCGGCAGTTTCTAAGCTTCGGCGTTTGACCATTTATTTCCAAGATGTTCTTTAAGCTCTTGCCTTGAATTGCAATTGCAATGTTCACCGAAACTTCAAATGTTCTCTCCAGACCACCTTCTGAATTTATGCAGTGTCCTATGTGTCCATCGTATCTCTTATTGGCTCAGGGATTCCTGGCAAATGGTCAGAAATATACATGGAAAATCTCAGCAAAATGGGCTTCTTTGTCTTATTTTTACATCCAATTATCCTATTAAACTGACAGGTGCGGTCCCAAAATCCCTTACGCAGAGAAATACAGTTTTATGCTCTAATAGGGGATTTAGATCTGGTCAGAACTCAAATGTTCTTCAGCAAAATGAAGTATGTGTATGCGGTTGTAATCTCACACGCCTCACATACATTGACTCAGTATGTGTTATTACATACACAAAATAATGAAACAGGGTCTGGCACGCTGAAGGCTTTCTATGGTCCCCGTAGGAAGTGATGTATACAGCCAGGACTGATAGCAGCAGTGCGCAACCTTGAGTAACCTTGCAGCAGATTGAATCCTCACTGAACGTGTAGGAGACTGAAGGAGGCAAGTCATCAAATATTTATGGGCAAATCTAATAAGAGCGGGTTCACAATGCGCTGCAGAACTCTCTCTGAAACCTGCTGTTTAGCAGGATCAGGGGGGTGTGGGAGGGGGCTGGCCATGGATTTACAGAGTCCAGATCAATCCATCAATAAATCACATTTTATTTAGCGCAATGCCATTCTCGCAACAGAAAATAGCATCGGGGCACTTTGCAAAGTGCAGCCACAGACAAACGGGCAATTGCTGGGGATAAATTTGAGAAAACAAATGAGAACAGCTGATAATGCCAAATACCTCATTCCTCTGCACTCCTCTGCAGGTTTAAAAAAACACCACTCTCCCAGGCCCAGTGAGGAGAGGAGGGGAGGGGAATGGAGAGGAGAAGTGAGGAGCACAGAGGAGAGGAGCAGAGAGAAGAGGTGAGGAGCAGAGAGGAGAGGAGAGCAGAAGAGAGGAGCAGAGAGAAGAGGTGAGGAGTAAAGACGAGAAGAGAGCAGAGAGAAGAGGTGAGGAGCAGAGAGGAGAGGAGAGCAGTGGAGAGGAGCAGAGAGGAGAGGAGAGGAGAGGAAAGGTGAGGACCAGAGAGAAGAGCTGAGGAGCAGTGAGGAGAGGAGAGCAGAGGATAGGAGCATAGAGGAGAGGTGAGGAGTAGAGAGGAAAGGAGAGGAGAAGTGAGGTGCAGAGAGGAGAGGAGAGAAGAGGAGAGGTGAGGAGCAGAGAGGAGAGGAGAGTAGGCTTGCTCATCCTGCAGTAAGCCAGCTGTACCTGCCAGTGGGGCTTCCTCTCCCACCATCTACAGCTGCACTGCAGCATTCAGCCAACCTTGAGGGGGAGCAGCAAGGGCCACTCTCCGCACTGTCCCCGCCCTTCCCCAAATCAGTTTCTCATGTGCAGCATTGACCAGCTCAAATCAAAGTTTCATCAGTTTTCACTTCATCTGTCCCAATCTGCCTTACACAGTTAATTCAGCACACTGAAACTCAAACTCAAGCTGCTGTAGTCTGTGTCAAAATAAGTCTTGGGACATAGGTGACTCTCTTGGAGGGGGAACTCACATTAATGGCCATTTTGTGTTGGCCAGTAGAATGATAACCATAGTCGTCTGCTTTCTCCTGCCTGACCGTGGAATATGAAGTGGAGCCCAGTGTTAATGTGTTTCTTCAGAAGTCACACTGCACACAGCTTGATAAAAATTTTAATTGAGCCAATGTATACACATGCTCATGTTGTCCAATTTGAGGAGAGTCAAAGTTGTGGCGTGGGGATTTTTGCTTCTCATTCAAGTTGCCGACGCAGTTGCTTGTTCAACCCACGCACACGTTGCATATCACAAACTGACAAACCGGTCAGTCCCTGTCTTTGACACAACTTTAACACAAAGCATGATGGGAAGGGTGCTCCCCGTCCATCTTAGGGTTAACGCTGAAGAAGGAAATGGCCGCAGAAAGGCAGGGACAGTGAAGTCAGACGAGCGGGTCTCACAGATGGCGTGCGGGAGCCCTTGGGAGCGCATTGGGATTCTGAGGTGAGCCGCATCACCAGGCGAGCCACACACAGAAAATGAGTTTACATCTCTCGCTAAGTCAATTACAAACTGCTCTGTAATGAGTTTTCTTGCAAAGTGCCTCTTAATTAGCTTGGCTCCACATGCCAGGCTGGTCCTAGTCTCTGGCACAGCTCAGAGGCGCCCAGACTGGGTGCTCCTCATAATCCGGCCAGCAGGGGTCGCTCCTGCGGGCGCAAGATGCCTCACAGCCACCGGCTCCACAGCTACAGGAGCTGGTCCTGTCAGTGCAGAGCCACAGCAGGGAGGGCCTTCAAACAGCCAATGAGATTATGAGAGTTGTCAGCGAGCGGGAGGCAGGAGTCAGCGCACTATGGGATGCTCTCAGGTATTCCTTTCAGAAGTGCCCTGGAAAGATAACGCTCTCTTGGCCGGGCGTCCAGTGCGAAACATGAGCCGACATGTTAACATCTCCGACCCCCGGGACGGGGAGGAGGGGGGGGGGGGGGGGCGGAGCAGAGACTCCTGCGCCGCTCGCCTGTAATGGACTCTCTGTTGATTTACTGGAATCCGCTCTCCTCCTCTCCTGGCATGTCCTTGTTCTTCTATTGAATTTCTATAGAGAGGGAGCAGGGAGGGGCAGGCGATGCAGATACAGTACTGCTGTGGGGGAAGGGGTGGAAGGGGGCAGACAGGAACAGATACAGGTGCACACTGCACCATCCAACAAGGGAGGGGAGGGGTGATCTTGACAGTCTTGCAATGGAACAGAAAGAGAGCGGGATTCATCTCTGACCTTCTGTGCGTTCAGTGCAGACAGGTTTTTCTGACATCATCTGATTTCTCCCAGCATTTGATCCCAGTGGAAATGGAGAATCCGCCACATGTATTGAGTAATGTATCTTTCAATCAGCTGCAGTTTTCTGCTTGTTTTGTAAACTGTGAGTGTGTGTGTGTGTGTTTGTGTATGTGAGCTTGTGTGCTTGTGTGTGTGTCCTGTCCGTGAGTGGTTGTCTGTGTGTGCACGTGTGTGCATGTTCATGAGTGTGCGTGTGTGTGTGTGTGAGTGCGCGCGTGTGTGTGTGTGTGTGAGTGCGTGCGTGTGTGTGTGTGTGAATGAGTGCATGCATGTGTGTGTGTGTGTTCACACATGTTTGTGTGTGAGTGAGTGTATGTGTGTATGTGTGTGTGTGTGTGTGTGTGTGAGTGTGTGTGCATGTAAGTGTGTATGTGTTTGTGTGTGAGTGAGTGAGTGAGTGAGTGTGTGTGTGTGTGTGTGTGTGTGTGTGAGTGGTGGGGGGGCGCTTGTGAAAGATGATGACTCACAGGGCCATATGGAGAAAAAAACAATGAAGAGACAAACTGAAGGTGAAGCAAAAGACTACAGAAAGCTCACAGTCAGCAATAACAGACCACTGCAGCAGACAGCACACTCTTTTCACCTACACCTCTGCCGCTCTGTCCTCACTTTCTTTAGCATGTTTACCCTTCCCCCCAGCCCTACCTTCCCCCAGTATTCTCTCACTCTTCCCATCTCTTTTTCCTCATCTCTTTCCCCTCTTTCTTCTCTTACACACTTATTCTGCTTCACTCCGCTCTCTCCGTGCTGTCTCTCACACTATTATCGCTCTCTGTGCATTTTGTGTCTCATGAGTTTTGAGCTTACGATATGCTAATGATTAGATTAATGACACGCCAGAGAGGCTAAGCATGCTGTGCCCTGCGTGTCAGGGGTTGATCTTGATCCGTCTCTCAGCCGCAGAATCGATTTCCTGTCCTGTGATTTGGTTGGGCTGAATGTGTGCGTCGGTCAGAAATGGACTCCTGAAAAGACACATCCCTTTCCGGAGCCCACAGATCGCCCCGTCCCAATGCAGAGTCCCTGTTACTGCACCGGGGCACCTGGTCGCCACGGCAGCACGAGGCCCTGTTGTTGCCTGCGAGTTCCCTGAATTATTAATCAGGCCGAAAGCCACATGTCACTCAGCTGCGCAGCCGGAGAGAGGAGACGCGCACACCGCCGCGCATATCGCCACGCTGCAGAGGACCCCCCCATCGGCCTCCACCCACACAGCCTGGAGCTCTGTTCACCCCACAGGGGTGCGGTTTAAACCGTATGTGCTGTAACTCTGTCCCATGTTCTTCAGAGTCCCAGACTGTTCCATTGTATTCATTTTCCATTTTTACCTGTTTCCTGCTATGTTCCACCTGATCGATCTGTGGTGGGGGTAGGGCTGGGGGGTGGGAGGGGGGCTGGTATCCAGCACTCACGGTGGTGACAAATCCTATTAATAGACTGAAGGAATGACAAGCATGTCAGTTATATCCCCTGAGGAAGGGTCACCATGTTGTGTGATGTCAATGTGCTCCTTGGTCAAACCACTCACTACAGAGGCTCACTTCACTGGCAGGGAAGTGTCTTTCCCCTTCTCCTTCACTCATCTTCCCATATCCCTCTTTCATTCTCAACTCCCTGTTCCATCATTTCCTTTCATGCCGCCTCCTTCTCTCATTCCTCCTGCCCCGGCTCAGTTTCATGTCAGTTCTCTCACTCTCTCCTCTCTCACGTGTCTCCGTCTCCCACCAGAGCTTGTGGTTCCTACTGTCTCTCCGGAGAGGAGGGGCCCTCCTTTGGGAGCAGACCCAAGGTTAAGCACTGACCAGATACAGATACATGAACACCAAACAGCTAATAGCAGTGGTTAGGGTTATGAGGTTGTTCTGAAAGCAATGGAAATTAAATGTTTTTTTTTTTTCATATTAATCATTTAATACCAGTAACAACCGCAGCAGCTTAAATATGACATGAACAGTAGAACACCCAGCTGAATCCACCCTGGGTTAGACAAGTGGTCTATACTTAGCCTGGGTCTACAATCCTTCTCATTTTGAAAACACTGGAGTAAAAATGATTGTAGTGTAAAAATAGAAATGCTTGTGTCTCCAGGGCTGGCTGCTATGGACAGTAGTAAGCCTAGCAATGACACTCTTTATGCCCCACAGGCAAACACCCTTTTGGCAGGGACAGAATGGACCGCTCCCAAGGCCTAAAACAGCCCCTCTGTTTGGCTCAATGGGCTCCTCTCCCACCTACAGTGCCACACACAGGACAAAATAATGAGGAAAAAACAACAGCAGCAACATTATTATTCTTATTATCATGGTTATTCTTCTTCTTCTTCTTCTTATTATTATTATTATTATTATTATTATTATTATTATTATTATTATCACCATCATCAAGACAACCCTGGAAGTACATGAGATGGTGTGTAAATAGCTGCAAGTGTATAGCAAATGATGCAGTCAGTCGGTAGCCGGTAAGACAGTGAGAGAACTGGTCCAGTGTTTCCTGAAGAAGATTGCGCACTGCGGTGTTGGGTTTCACACATCACATCCTAACGTGTAAATAATAATAACGTTCAGTGTGTGGCTATTATTAGTTTCCTCACCCATCCCACCCACTCGCCTGAAAGGTACACAGCTGTTATGGCTCTCAGAAACAATAGCTCTCCCTTTTATACTGCTCCATCATGGCACAGAACTCCCCAAATCATCTCACTTTCTCTCTCTCTCTCTCCACCTTTCTTTCTCTCATCCACAGCTCACTTTGTTTGTCTCTGTCTTCCATTCTTTCAAAGAAACAAATTGGTTAAGAAAAGGCTTTCCTTGTGGCTTGGAGTCAGAGAACTAGAGAGAGAACGGAATGGTGCGGTTCATCCTGAGTGTATTTAACTCCCTGAGTCCTCAGGCACACACACTGTCACTCCCTCACTCTCTCACACTCTCAATCACAACCCTACAAACACTCTGCTGTCAGGATATTATATGTACAGCAAGAGCTTCCTCCAGAGGACCATGAAACAGCCAAAAATCCTGTGATGTCACTTCAGTTTTAACGTACATCCTGCATTATTCATTACCCTGGCAATTATACTGCAGGCCTGTTTATAGTCATATCTTATCTCATTCCCTTGTGTCTCTCATTTATCTGAAGGACATTAGTATGACGGTGGGGCTAAGTAGAATGGTAATCCTATGCTATTTCTCTTCACACAGGAAGAGAATGCGGATGAGTGACTTTTTACCTGAAAAAATGTTTCCTGTTCACGCAGAATGGCTGAGAGAATGTTAGTATGTGTTGTCCCACCCCCAGCAGTGCTTCCCCTCAGTGCTGAATTATTCAGTACACAGTATTTTAATATACTCCTCTATTTCCTCCTGTCTTTTAAAAAGCTTCAGTTCTGAGTTGACAAGGAGGGATGACAGGTTATAATATTCTCCTAATTATAGCCTCTAATATCATAGCTATAATTATAGAAAATAGATTTATTTGGATGCCTGGTGTAAGATTTTCACAGATGCCAACAGTTAATTAACAGCAGCAAGGCAAGACAAGGTGCAGCTGTCAGCTGAGTCCCCCCTGTCGTGCCTGCGTAGACGTGGGATTCCCTGCTCCGTCAGGATAACATGGCTTCCTGTCATCTGACTGATGACAGCTTCCTGTCACTTGACCCAATGGAAAAAGTGCTACTTTCTGGCATTTGGCTCATTAAGCTCTTTGTATGCCCAGCACACTGTCAACATATGTGAAGGCTTTATATTTCAGTCAAAGGTGCCCTAGGACCCCTGCTGTAACTTTTTCTGATTCGCTGAGAATGATGAGGCCCAGATGTGCCAGGCTAGGTGATGAAAGTTTATTGAGTGTGTGGTGCTGGTGCCCTTTCCTGTCAGCCACCATTTCTCTCTGTCTGATGTGACTGCTGCAGTGTATAACCACTTTAGCCGGATAGCAGAACAGAGCAAAACACCTCATGTTGTCGGTCGCATTGGCATATCCTGAATAGTTCACGTAGGCCAAATTTCAAATCGGCATTTAAATTTTGGAAGGAGGGAACATGGCGTAGTGTGAGTTCTAGCACCCTAAATAAAGGAAGAGAGCAAGTGCTGGGGAGTTCTGCTGCACTGCGCCACATCGATCCTCTCAAATGCATTCCAGTCCTCCATGTTACTTTCAGCGTCCCCAAGGAATACGCATCGGTACTTACGCAGGATGCTTTTTTTCTGTTGTTTTGCTGCGGTAATCCAAAGGATTGGATTCTGCAAGGACAGCTCCATCTGAGCGATCTCTGTTCTTAGAGTCTTGCTTGTGATCCAGTGCTGCACATCAATGAAAAGCTTCTGAGCTGATCGATTCCTTCTCTCTGTTTCCATTCGTTTCCTCCCGTGAGACCTGGAGCCAGGACATCTCTGTGTGCTCTACGGACCTGTGCAGGCACTCCAGTGTTGACAGGGAATCAACGGCTCTGCACTTCCCAGAGGTCAGAGGTTTATTTGGTCTCCAGCCTGAAGGCCCAGTCTTCTCCTTCCCCTTGTTCATCCCTCCACCAATATATGAAACTCCATAGGCACTGTAACTCTATCCATCCAGCTATCCATCCATCCATTTTCTGAAACTGGTTATTACTGGTAATGGTCGTGTGTTTGTGGGGGCTGGAGCCTATCTCAGCATGAAGTGGGAGAGAAGCAGGAATACATTCTGGACAGGTCCAACAATCCATCACAGTCTATCCATTATCATAGTCTACAGTAGAGATCTATCAACTTTGTACATCCAACAGCACTGCCAAAACTGTCATAAACTACTAATAGTACCAAAACACCCACATACACCCAATTTGCAGAACCCGCTGTATACACATCCATAAATGCTGCATGCCTGCTGCTTAAGAATTCATGACACTATATCACCAACCACCATTGCCTGGATATGTATAAACGCTGAATATCCATCTACAGCAGGCAAAAAACATCAATGAAAGCTATGTGCTCTATTTTGAGGATGCAAGGCAGTAAGAAAAAGCTGGAAATGCACTGACACAGATCAAAAAGGTTTGTCCAAATCATTTTCTTCTTCTTCTTCTTCTTCTTCTTCGTCTTCTTCTTCCTCTTCTTCTTTTCCTTCTTCTACTTAATTATGATTCATAATCATTATCTATCATTTTTATGTTCAGATCCAATCTAAATTGAAGAGTTTCTATATCAAAATACCTTTAAATGGCAACTCAATCTATGGAACACCACAACTGTATAATGCATTGCGTTATAGACAGAATAGATAATGGTAAACATGTGAGTTAGACTGAAATGTGGGTACTTTGATAATAGATACATATCAAGGGCACTGCTGCCATAGGAGCCTGATTGCCCCCACACGTAGACCAGGTTTGTGGTAGCAGAATTTTCAGATCCATTAAATCCATGAAAATACCACTGCATTTGCATCATTCCTCACCTCCACATGACCGACACAGTTCCCTCTCTACCCACAGAGTGCAAGCTCTAAAAAACAGGGATGAAAAATGCCAGCATTGGCACAAGCATCCTGGGCCTCTCTGCACCACTCCAAAATATGAATCTGTCCTTGTGAAAGATGCATATCCTGTAGTGAGGGGCTTTCTGCATCCTATAAATAGAGCCCTATACCTCCAACCTCCACAGTTACAGTAAAAGACTATTAAACACCTTCTGGCTTTAAGTGATAGCATATCATGATAGGGACTATGTGGTGCATTTTTTAAATATCACTTCCAGATCAACAGTCCATTTACAACTGAGATTATTTATTTGGTAGGGATTTGCATTACCTCTCTATCCTCATAAATCATTGATGGTCACAACAAAAACATTACATCACCATTACATAAATGTGTTGTGAATGTGTACGTTTTACTTATGATGTTATGATGCAGTTAGCCCATGGACTACAGATAATATTCATGGATGCATATTGAGCTCTTCATTAAAACTACAAAATTAATACGTGGATATGCCTTGTGTCACCACGTAGGATACATTTTACCTGAGGACCACTGACATTTTGGAATCTGTTTATAAGTACAACATATGAGTTTTGTGATCATTAATAACAATGACTGGAGAAAACACTTCAGAAACATAAATTTCAAAAAATGTAAAATGGAAGAACATTAAACACGTCAGCGTTTATTCACATGTCAAGGTTTTTGTGACAATAGCAGCTTAAGCCAACCTTGTAAGTTCACTGATTCGTATGCACTGGTTACCATAGGCATCTGTATCACCTTGGGCCCACCACACTTTTATATTTGCATGTCATTAAGGTGATTCATGAAATTAAAAAAAACAACTGTAAAAATACCACCTGCTCCTCGTGGGCTAAAGCAAGACGACTGTTCCCAGGATTCTATGCATAAATGTGAAAATTAATTCTTTTGTGCAGCCCGATGGAAAGGTGGTTATTAGGTTGCAGTATGTTGTAGTCTGTATTTCCGGTCACTTGTCTCCCCAGTACTGTCTCTGTGTCTGTGTTCCCTGAGCTGCTTCACTCCCCTGTACCTGTGTGATTTCACTATTCGGGTGGTTCCGGGTTTTCGTGGTTTCCCCCCTTCTTTCCAGTCTCGCTTTACTTTCTTCCTGCTGATTTCTAGTTTTACTAATTTCTACTAATCCCTACTAACTTATAGATTGTAAAGTACTAACCTCACTAATATACTAACATGTGAATATTACTAATGGACTAACACACACTAGTTTTGGGTTTTTGATAGTTTAGATCACTATACTAATACATTAACCAGTCTCCCCTTTTCCATGCTGCGCTGTAGCTCCGCCCCTTTCTTTCTAACCTGCTCTAACGCTGAGTTCTGCAATTGCCTGCACCTGTCTCTTGCTCTAACTGCACCTCTCTCTCTCTGCACGTGTTTTACCTGCTAAACCCAGGCCGTCTGTTATCATTGTTGTCTATGTGATTCCAGTCCGCGTTTTGTCAGTCCCCTGTCATTTAATTAGTTATCCTAATGTTCTTCACCTGGATGTTGTTTGTTACTCCGCCCTCACTCACTTAACCCCTCCTTGATTGTTATCTTCCCCAGTGTATAAATGTCAGTCTTTTCCACTTGTTTCTTGTCAGAACGTTGATCAGATTCATTGTGCCGATTATTTGTAAGCCTTTGTATTTTGAGATTCTTGCGACACCCCTTTGCCCGACTTCGAGTTTGCCTGCCCCTTTTGGTTTTGTTTGATCTGGTTCGACCTTCGCTTTTCTTTGACTTCTCTTTTGCCTGCCCCTTTGTACCTTCGCTATCTCTGATCTCCTGGTTTTTGACTTTTTGCCTGTCTTTTTACTTTTCTTCTGGAAACTCGATTCTGTACCGCACTATCTCTGATCACCTGGCTTCGAACTTCGCACGGAATAAAGACAACGTTTTCTTGGATTTCCCTGGTCTGCGTGTGGGTCCTTACTCTGAACGTAACAGTACGTTCTGACCAGGATGGACCCAGCGGACCCTGCCCAGGTACAATTTGTACTTGGGCAGCAGGGAGCCATGTTGGGACGCCACCAGTCCCACTTGGAGTCGGTCTCTCACCAGCTGCAGACTCTAACCTCCTGCGTGGCAGAGCTGACATCTGCACTCCGGGCCTCCTCGCCTGGCTTCGCTCCCCAGCAACCTGCGGCTCCCGCTACGCCTGACATCCCACCTGCACGTGCTCGTGAACCCCACCTTCCTCCTCCGGAGAAGTACGACGGAGAACCTGGTGGCTGCCGCCCATTCCTTACCCAGTGCCGGCTGATCTTCCAGCTACAGCCAGCTACCTTCCCCACTGAGCAGGCCCGAGTTGCCTACATAATCACGCAGCTCACCGGGCGAGCTAGGAAGTGGGGAACGGCTGCCTGGGAGGAGGGGCTTCCCTGCGTGCAGACCTCCACGCTGCTCGCAGAAGAGATGAAACGGGTCTTTGACCGCTCCAAGCACGGCCACGATGCGGCGCAAGAACTCCTGCACATGCGCCAAGGTGGTATGACGGTGTCGGACTTCGCCATCGATTTTCGTACTCTGGCTACCGCCAGTGGCTGGGAGAAGAAGGCTCAATACGACACCTTCCTCAATGGCCTGTCTGAGCGCGTGAAGGACGAGCTGCTGACCCGGGACCTACCCGAGGACTTCAACGATCTCATTGCCCTGGCTATCCGCGTGGATTCACGCATCCAGGAGCGCCAACGGGCTCGCAGTCAAGGTGTCTACAACCGAGCAGTCACTGAGAGGTCCAGGACCACTGCTGCATCCCCTACCAACCCCAAACCTCCTCCAGTCATGATGCCGGACCCGGAACCCATGCAAGTCAACCGTGCTCGCCTGACCCAGGAGGAGAGGGATAGAAGGATGCACACCAGGTCCTGCCTCTACTGTGGGAAACCAGGTCACTATGTCGCAGCCTGCCCGTTAAAAGACAACGCCCGCTAGTGTATCGAGGAGCACTAGTGGGCATGATTCCGACTGAATCCTCCTCAAAACACCGGACTTGCCTGCCTGTCACCATTGAGTGGGGGGGACGAACCAAAGGGACCACCGCTCTCATCGACTCCGGGGCCGAGGAGAACTTCCTGGACGCTGGGGCCGCCGAGAGATGGGGAATCCCCTTGGAGAAGGTATCATGCCCCCTAGTGGCCAACTCGCTCAATGGTCAGAAGTTGGCAAACATCACCCACACCAGCGTTCCACTCAAGGTTCGGCTCTCCGGTAACCATCAAGAAGAGCTTCGGCTCCACATCATTGAATCTCCCCACTCACCCATCATTCTCGGGCACCCCTGGCTTGAGAAGCACAACCCCACCTTGGAATGGAACTCGCACAAGATTTTGGGCTGGAGCCCATTCTGTTTAGCATCTTGTCTGCGAGAGGCCCATTCTTCTGTTCCCGAGTCACCTCATCCCGAGAAGCCGACGGATCTGTCGGCGGTTCCTCCCGAGTACCTGGACCTTAAAGAGGTCTTCAGCAAATCCCGAGCCACCTCTCTGCCTCCTCACCGCCCCTACGACTGCGCCATTGACCTGAAGCCCGGCACCACTCCCACCAGAGGTCGATTGTTCTCCCTGTCTCGGCCGGAGACGGAAGCAATGAACAAGTACCTCCAGGAGTCCGTGACTGCCGGCATCATCCGTCCTTCATCCTCACCAGCGGGGGCCGGATTCTTCTTCGTGGGGAAGAAGGATGGCTCACTCCGGCCGTGCGTCGACTACCGTGCCCTCAATGACATTACGGTCAAGAACCGTTACCCACTTCCCCTCATGGCTTCCGCCTTCGAACTCCTGCAAGGAGCCACGATATTCACCAAGCTGGACCTGCGCAACGCCTATCACCTGGTGCGCATTCGAGAGGGCGACGAATGGAAGACAGCCTTCAACACCCCTACCGGACACTGGGAGTATCTGGTGATGCCCTTCGGGCTCACAAACGCACCAGCTGTTTTCCAGACACTGGTCAATGATGTTCTGAGGGATTGGATAAATAAGTTTGTTTTCGTATACCTGGATGATATCCTGATCTTTTCCAAAACTAAGGAGGAACATATCATCCAGGTCCGCAAGGTGCTCCAGAGACTTTTGGAGAACCGCTTATTCGTCAAGGCGGAGAAATGTGAGTTTAGCTGTAACACCACTTCTTTCCTGGGGTACATCATCTCCGCCGGCAGCATTCAGATGGACCCCCAGAAGATCCGGGCGGTTGTGGAATGGCCTCAGCCAGACTGTCGTCGGGAACTGCAACGTTTCCTGGGCTTCGCCAATTTCTACCGTCGTTTCATCCGTAATTACAGTTCTCTGGCAGCCCCACTCACCGCCCTCACATCCATTAAGACCCGATTCCAGTGGAACGCCCAGGCTGAAACAGCCTTCCGAGCCCTCAAGAACCACTTCACCTCTGCACCCATCCTTGTTCATCCTGACTCTGCTGCCCAGTTCATCGTAGAGGTTGATGCCTCCAACATTGGGGTGGGAGCCGTTCTCTCTCAGCGTTCACCCAGAGACAATAAGATCCATCCCTGTGCCTACTTTTCTCACCGCCTGACACCCACGGAACAGAACTACGACATTGGGAACCGTGAGCTGTTGGCGGTGAGGATGGCTTTGGGAGAGTGGCGCCACTGGCTGGAGGGCTCTCAAACACCTTTTCTGGTGTGGACTGATCACAAGAACCTGGAGTACCTTCACACAGCCAAACGCCTCAACTCTCGCCAGGCCCGATGGGCACTCTTCTTCTCCAGATTTGACTTTACCCTTACTTACCGCCCTGGGTCGAAGAATACCAAACCTGACGCCCTCTCCCGCCGGTTTGAACCACCCACCAAGGATCCCTCACCTGACACCATCCTCCCGCGGAGCTGTTTCATCAATGCCATCCACTTGGACATCGAGGAGAGGGTTCGTAAGGCCCAGGAGGATGAGGCTGGTCCAAGTAATTGCCCAGCGGATCGTCTCTACGTTCCTGCCCAAGTCCGCTCTCAAGTTCTCCTTTGGGGCCACGCTTCGCAACTTTCATGCCACCCGGGGGCCACCAGAACCAGGACCTTTATTCAGAGACGCTTTTGGTGGCCCTCCATGAAACAAGAGATCTTGGACTTTGTGGCTGCCTGCTTGGTCTGTGCCCAGAACAAACCCTCTCACCACCCACCCTCAGGTCTGTTACAACCCCTCCCCATCCCACACCGCCCCTGGTCTCACATAGCGTTAGATTTCATCACAGGCCTACCCCCATCCAACACTTTCACCACTATCCTCACCATAGTTGATAGGTTCTCTAAAGCTGTTCACTTCGTTCCCCTCACCAAGCTTCCCTCTGCTAAAGAAACCGCCAACTTACTCATTCATCACGTTATTAGACTACACGGCATCCCCACTAACATAGTTTCCGATAGAGGCCCCCAGTTCACTGCACGTTTCTGGAAAGCTTTCTGCTCACTGTTGGGTTCCTCCATTAGTCTATCCTCAGGATTTCACCCCCAGACCAATGGCCAGACCGAGCGGGCCAATCAAGTTATTGAAACCGTCCTTAGATGCCTCTGCTCCAAGAATCCCTCCTCATGGTTTTATCAGCTACCCTGGGCAGAGTATGCCATAAACTCTCACACCTCCTCTTCCAAACTTTCTCCATTCGAGTGCTGCCTAGGGTACCAGCCGCCTCTGTTCCCTAGTCAGGAGGAGGAGGTGGGGGTCCCCTCAGCGGAAGCCTTCATCCGGCGCTGCAGAAGGACATGGAAGACCGCTCGCTTCAACTTGCTTCGCGCCAGCGCCAGGATGAAGGTGACGGCCGATCGCCGCCGCTCTAAAGCCCCCTCCTACAGAGTTGGACAGCGTGTTTGGCTCACCACCAGAGACATTCCCCTACATGTTGAGTCCCAGAAATTAGCTCCTCGTTTTATTGGCCCCTTTCCTATTGTTAAAATCCTCAGCCCCACTGCTGTTATATTAAAGTTACCCTCCACCATGCGCAGAATTCACCCCACTTTTCATGTTTCCCGCTTAAAACCCGTTGTTACCCATCCCCTCTGCCCTGCCCCTGAGCCCCCCCCTCCCCCCCGACTCATTGATGGTGGTGATGCCTACACCGTGAACAAACTGCTGGATGTTCGTCGTCGGGGTCGCGGCCTTCAGTACCTGGTGGACTGGGAAGGCTACGGCCCCGAGGAAAGAAGCTGGATCCCCTCTCGCTTCATTTTGGATAAGCAGATTGTTAAGGACTTTCATGTTAAACACCCTGTGCCACCGGTGAAAACGCCAAGAGGCGTTTCCTAGGGGGGGGGGTACTGTTGTAGTCTGTATTTCCGGTCACTTGTCTCCCCAGTACTGTCTCTGTGTCTGTGTTCCCTGAGCTGCTTCACTCCCCTGTACCTGTGTGATTTCACTATTCGGGTGGTTCCGGGTTTTCGTGGTTTCCCCCCTTCTTTCCAGTCTCGCTTTACTTTCTTCCTGCTGATTTCTAGTTTTACTAATTTCTACTAATCCCTACTAACTTATAGATTGTAAAGTACTAACCTCACTAATATACTAACATGTGAATATTACTAATGGACTAACACACACTAGTTTTGGGTTTTTGATAGTTTAGATCACTATACTAATACATTAACCAGTCTCCCCTTTTCCATGCTGCGCTGTAGCTCCGCCCCTTTTCTTTCTAACCTGCTCTAACGCTGAGTTCTGCAATTGCCTGCACCTGTCTCTTGCTCTAACTGCACCTCTCTCTCTCTGCACGTGTTTTACCTGCTAAACCCAGGCCGTCTGTTATCATTGTTGTCTATGTGATTCCAGTCCGCGTTTTGTCAGTCCCCTGTCATTTAATTAGTTATCCTAATGTTCTTCACCTGGATGTTGTTTGTTACTCCGCCCTCACTCACTTAACCCCTCCTTGATTGTTATCTTCCCCAGTGTATAAATGTCAGTCTTTTCCACTTGTTTCTTGTCAGAACGTTGATCAGATTCATTGTGCCGATTATTTGTAAGCCTTTGTATTTTGAGATTCTTGCGACACCCCTTTGCCCGACTTCGAGTTTGCCTGCCCCTTTTGGTTTTGTTTGATCTGGTTCGACCTTCGCTTTTCTTTGACTTCTCTTTTGCCTGCCCCTTTGTACCTTCGCTATCTCTGATCTCCTGGTTTTTGACTTTTTGCCTGTCTTTTTACTTTTCTTCTGGAAACTCGATTCTGTACCGCACTATCTCTGATCACCTGGCTTCGAACTTCGCACGGAATAAAGACAACGTTTTCTTGGATTTCCCTGGTCTGCGTGTGGGTCCTTACTCTGAACGTAACAGCAGTATGCTTTATCCCTTTGAATCGTATTGCTTAGACATTTTTAAACAATAGAAGCACTGCAGAATTTATTCCCTAGATAATTTGGATGAGTTTCACACAATCAAACCTTCAATGCAGTAACTCCACTCATAAATTATTAAGATCTGCAGGAGAGAAATGAAGCTATCTTTGATGCCCAAGATTTGACTGTCATAATCCATTGCTGTTGGAGAGTCGTTTGGCAGTGAGCACATCACCTGTATCCTTCCCCTGAAAACAGAATTCAGAACTAACTGCAGCTCCGACTAACAGTGGCAGTGCATTGATTAAGTGTGCACACAAGATGTTCTCTTGTTACCTGCTGGGTCAAAAAAGCAGAAAGCAATGACAGGTTGGCACTATTATGCAAATCATTCAGACAATATAGTCATGAATCAGTCAGGTACATTTTGTGAGACAAGATGCTACTGGAAGTGCCTATAGCCCAGTGCATCTCTAACCACCAGCGGCTAAGCAGCTGCACTCTCCCATCATGGCTGCCATTAAATGGTGAGTCCCAGTAGTGCTGTAATTTTAATAAGAAGTTATTTTAGGCCATTGTGACTATTAATAGGAACACAAGCGGACGTTTTTGCCACTTCTCCATCCTTGCCTCATCGTAGCAGGATAAGCTGTCCACAGCCAGAGCCAGCTCTAGGGTTTTAGCGACCCAAAACCAGAATAGGGGGAAACTGATCGTGGAGGGGGGGGGGGGGGGGGGGATTTGTTGGTGCAAGAACAATAGCTTTAAAAAAGCTATTTGCACCCTCTGATTAGTGCACAATTAAAATGTCTTTCAATTTATTAAAAAAAAAAAAAAAAAAGCATTTTAAACTTGAAATGGCATCTAGACCATTTATTCCAGCATTTGGCTCTGTCTACAGCAGTAAGGACTGCAGAGTCACTACCGCTCCAGCTACTATACTGCACAAGTTGTGAGGATGTATTCCTTCCTCATAGGCTAGGGAGCACCCACCCAAGTCTGAGGAGCAACAAGGCGCTTATTTACAAAATATGTGATATGAGCAGATATATTGGGTCATACATTCGACAGTCACAGCCCTGAGGCCTTAAAGCCACTGCCCCAGCATGCACATGTAACAATGATCATTTATAACAATAAGCAATGAACACATATTCTTTGCAGACAAAATGCGTTACCCAGCCTTCTCAAAGGAAGCTTTCCAATGTGGTTCAGTATAACAGTGTGGAGGTAGATTCACTATCTGTAATAAGCGTAACATCATTGAGAAGTGCTTTCTAAAAGTTATTTACATTTCAATATAGATAATGGACTGAAAATAAGTTACGGGTGAAGATTCTTAGTTAACCTCTGGCAAGCCTTATATAATAAATCAATTTTTCTGGATATGGCAGAGTTATGAGCCAATAATCTTATGGTCACCAGTGCAGGTAATACCATTGTCAGAATTGTATCTTGTTAATGTAAACAATATATATATTAGCATACACACTGTAGGACTTGAAAAGAGGTGAGTAAACATACTCAAACCGTTCTATTTTTTGAGACTTTTAAAACTGGAATTTACAGCCTCTATTTATGTACTGAGTGTTAAAAATATCAGCACCTGGTTGAATTAGGGCTTTAACATTCGTTCATGCATAATCATCATGCTGTTCACACTGTGTGGCTGAAGGATGCTAAAGCAACCTGTATTCTGATATATAAACTCGGTCCTGGGAGTTTCTCAGTAGATGCCTATTTATACATCTCAGTGGCGCTAGGGAAAACGCATTTACACACTGTGAAGTGTGAAATTCACTCGAAAAAATGTAGCCCATGCTTAGTGTTAATGAACCTACCATCACAGTTGTGTCTAGAAATAGGATCATTTTCCACAGGCTGAATTTCTGTGCTGTTGGCCTCACTTTCATTGTGCTTCCCTGCCGTCTTTACAGCAGGTTGTTCTGTGTCATAGCCGTGTTCTGGAAACAGCTGTAAAGGCTTCATTAGTCATTGTTAGTCTTGACCTTTCTGCAGTCAATCCACCCAGTGCCAGATGATGGAGACACACTCAGATGATGCTACTCCTGTTCACTTATAAATTCTTTCTATTTTTCCCCCCGCTTCTCTCATGTGTGTATGTGTATGATTTCCACCTTCTCTTTTCCTTTGTGTGTGTGTGTGTGTGTGTGTGTTTCTGTGACTCACACATGAATTTTCTTTCTCTCTGCTCTCTCCTGGTCCCCTGTGAGAATGCGTGTATATGTGCTGTATGTCCATGCTTAGATAACACGCTCCTCTCACTCACAGAGTATGTACAAGCTACACTGTGAATTCCCATTCCTCTGTGCCCCATCTCTCTCCCCTCTGTGTGTGTCCATGTGTTTAAATGTGTGTATGTTATTCCATCCACTCTCCCCCAAGGGTATGTTTGAAATATCTCTGCTCCCACTCTTTCCGTGTGTGTGTCTGTTTCTCTGTCAGTGACTGTTTTCTCAATGCTGCAGCATGTCCAATCTATCACTGTTTATTTCCAAATCTCTCTCTCTCTCTCTCTCTCTCTCTTTCTTTCTTCTATGTGTCTGTTTCTTTGATCTAATCTACTGGGCCCTTATGTGCATGTGTGCAGACATGTTCTCCATCTCATCCCCCTACCATGACATCTTCTCATTACGACTCAGCTCTTGACCTCAGGAGATCACATCCAGAAGATTTTAGGCTGTTCTTTAATTACAGTGCCAACAAGAGCTCAGACCACTCCGTTACACAGATCTGCAGTAGATTAGATCTGCTTTTTTTCTTCCTCGGAAGCCTGTAAACCCACGAGTAGTATTCCATACCGTTCCACAGGCATTTCCCCACCTGCCAATCAGCACTTGGGGGGCGTGCTTCCTTAAATGGGCATTGCTATGATACTGCTGCAGTTTCACCAACAGCCAAGCTGACAGAGCCCAGAGGCAGAGGATGGCGGGGTGACAGGCTTCTGTGACAGATTTGAATAAAATTATTACCAGACAGCGAGAATTTAGCTCCGCTAATTCCATCAATCAAAGAACCGCCACAGTGCAGCGCGCCGGGTCTGGCTTCCTGGAGGATCGTTTTCATTTTGGTGCTTGTTCGGCAGTCCAAATCACGCTGGTATCTGTAAATTGTCACAAAGACTACGTTTGTTTGTTTGTCATTGGATATTATAGCTCTAAAGTCTAATGCAGACTGAAGTTTGTTTTTGCTGAATTCTGAGTTTTGGTGAAATGTGTCCCAGTTCATGGTAAAATGTGGGGCTGTCAGTTACACACTGGAAGGCTTTCGCAGACTGTGTTGGGCTATTTTAGCAGACTATGTTTAGACTCCAGCCAGCATTGTCTTCTCACCGGGTGCCGGAGAGCTGTGATCTCTCCAAATGGTGCAGCATGAGCACGCTGAGAAGGCCCGCTGATTTAGATCTCTCTCCTGATTAAATCTGGGAGCTGCTATATTTCCTCAAGGAGAGCTAAGATGCTAATGCCCTGTTAATTCCCCGCTCAAATCTCATTGGGCTCTCTGGGAGCGCCGTGGTTACTGGCCTGTATCTCATTAGTATCTGGTCTCCACTTCTTCCAGCCTCAGGCTTCGAATTGAAAGTCTCCTCATTCGCAGTCCTTTTCCTTCACACTTCTCCATGGAGGGAAAGCTGTGCGAATAACAATCACGTCTGAACCAGGAAAAAAAAAAAGATGTGATGTGATGTGGAATCTCAGCTCTGGATTTCAAATGCTCAAAAATCAACACTAAGGCAGGGTAAAGTAAAATAAATTTACAAGTAAAGCATGCAAATGTTCCTGGATCTGAGGTTACGCTACATGTATCATACTTGCATGACAGTTTACATATTTATATGTTTCTGCATGTGGGAGATACACATCTCTTGTGTCGTACATTGTGATGTGGCTGGTAGAAGTTGTTGGTAACCAGAAATGTTGCCAAGAACAATAGTGACCGTCGTTCCAGGTAGAAGCAGATCCGAAGTTAGTGCTTAAAATCAGGAAGCATTTATTATACAGAAAGCCAGCAACAGGGATTCACACAAGAATGTTCCATTCAACTGTTAGAGTTTGTGGAGTTTATACAGTTACATTTACATATATTCAAATTTGTGCGCAGAATACAGCATGAACTCTGATTGGTTGTTTGTTATACAGAGTTGCCCTATAGGTTGCAATTTCTACCACTGTGTCTTATTGGTGGCTTTGTAAAACAATGGCGGACTCTCACATGCACGTGAGGTTTTGGAATACACAAATCTGTCTGTCTCCTACAGCACAAACTTTATGTATCCTAACAGTCCCTCCTTTTGACACAACATGAATCTCATGGTTAAGTCAATTTTACAGTTACATTTATTTAGTCATTGTTCAGGGTGAGGGCGAAAACCTGTCAAAAACCTGTGTTAGGAAAACTTCAGGCAAAATTCCCTCACGTCCCCCTTACGGGCGAACGAGATGTACTCCAAGAACATAACTTGTAAAGAAAAAAGTCCTTCTGTTGCTGGCTGGATGGATAGTGACATTGGTTTGGTAGGGAAGGCTCGATTCAAGGCTTGGTGGGATTTCTTGCAATTTACTCCTGGTTTGCAGCAACATGGTCTTGGAGGGGTGGTGTCCTCGGCGCCGGTATGGTGTCATGGGAGTGTCCTCTCCGGCATATGAGGAAGAAAACAGAATACCATGTGAGGGCATTATCAAGTACTCCCAAGTTATTACAACTTGGTTCTATATTATGTATGCTGTCGGAGTCTTTGTATAGTGAACAACTTGTGTGGTTTGCTCATTAGTTTTACCACAGATTAACTGTACGAAAATTAATTTCACACCTTTAATTATCAATGCCAGTACAGTTAATCCCAGTATAATCAGAAAAATGTATTCAACTACAATTTTGCCAAGGTTACCCAAATAGCTCGATAACCATTCAAGAAAACCAGGTGTTGTAGGTGATATTTCATGTGCGGACCGGGAAACATTATTGATTTTTGAGATCACACGTTTCAGGTCATCCTGATTATCGGGAATATAGGAACAGCATTCGATGCCAATTATTTTACATGTCCCACCCTGAGCTGAGAGGATATAATCTAATGCAGCTCTGTTCTGTAGAGCCATCACTCTGACAGCTGTCAATTCCTCTGAAATTTTGCCTAGACCTAATGCCGTGCTATTGGCCAAAAGCTCTACCTCTTTGGAGAGGTCGCCAATTTGATCTAGAGCGGACATAACCCCATAAGTAGGAATGAGAGCACCAAGTGCTCTGTTCCAAACAGACTGATGGTGAGTTCCAAAGACGTCAGTTGATCTTTCATATCTGACTCGGTCCGGTAGAATAGATGTAATTCTCATGGCCGGGACCAAATGTCCCAAGGCGCAGATACCAGACCATGAATTAGGCAACTCAGAATAGGCATTGTTCCCACAAACCCAATAGACTCCCATAGCTGTGTGGTTTTGTACAGGTTTATCATGGTAGTTAATAACCGTATTGCAGTCCAGGGTCTCTCCAACATAAATAGAGCCATTTTGTTTGAGGCACCACAGATATGGGCCAAGAGACAGAGCAATGTTAATGGGTTCAGGATCACATATATGTTTAGGTCTGGTAACAAGTTCACTTTTGCTATCGCTATCTGCAGTGTTATACTTGGAGGCGATAGGTACGGACCTCATTGGAACACCAAGTGCGACAGAATGTGGTATTAATCCACAGACATAGCAGCCAGTCTTATTTGCATGTTTGGCTGTCATGTGAACTAATTGCATGTAAATGTTATTGTCCACAGCACTTACTCCACCATGGCTCAAAACTGTGATTATAATTACAAATGAATTCAGCATGTTGGATGGGAGCATAACTTGAATGCTCAATTTGGTTGAGTATGTGAAAAAAATTGGAACGTTTGCACCTGATTCGTGAAGGCTGCAGTCGTCCGTGGCAGGGAGTTCTTCAGGCTTTTTGAGGTCTTCGGGTGATGGGCATGGTTTGGTCCGGGATTGGTGGATCCAGACCGGGATGCTTGTAACTCGAAGAGCAGTCTCAGAGGTTAGTAAGACCTGGTGTGGTCCTTGCCATCGAGGTTGGAAAGATCTAGGATGAGGGGCTCTTATCATAACCCATTGTCCAGGTTCATATGTCTGCGATTCTTGCCCCCCCTCCTTTTGTTTATCTTTCAGAGTCTCAAGTGGTGGTAATGGTGCAGCTCCACAATCCAGTTTGTGCACAGACCAGCATGCAGGGAATGTTGCACATAAAGCTTGGAACTTGTTAGTCAAATCCCAGGAATGGACAATAGGTGTTGCAACAGATGCTATAGCAGTATGGGAAAGAGCAGCTAATGGCAATGTCTTGCGTTTATGAGAAGCGTCACAAACTGATAAAGCCATAGGCGAGTATGCAACAGTAGCTTTCAGTAATCTCATGCCATCAGAACCGAGGATGGTACCTTCTGCAGTCCTACAAATGAAAAATGATTGTGTCCAATAAGCATTATTGGATTCCACAAGTACTGGAAAGGATTTATATGCGCGGACAGAATTACCCCCAATGCCAGCAAGATCAATGGAATGCTTTGTACAAGGGAGCGGTAGGTCAGTGATAGAAACAGAAGCGCCAGTATCAATTAGCATATCGCATGGTCGGCCTCCTACCCACGCACTAAGATACGGTCTGCAATGAGCCTGAGTTTCTATACTACTGACTGAAAAGGAGGCCGGTAATTCCTATGCTTTCAAACTGTTTAACATGGCGACAAGTTGTTCTCGGTTCAAATGCGCGTAATCGTCATTGGAGCAGTGCGCGATAGGCCCAGCTTCTTTGTCTGAGGTTGCGTATTCTCCACTGGAGGCGTGCGCCTTAGGTAGGGCAGCTAAACATTGTGGCGCTCGATGTCCCTGTTCTCCACATCGAAAGCATTTATCTGCTTCTTTGTTTGGGGGGGTGTTACGCCTACTTCTCCTATAGTCCCTCCCTTTGCATCGATCCGTGCTATGGCCCGTTTTCCCACAATTATCGCACTTCAGAGAGTTGTAGCGAACAGCAGCAATGGGATGTAAAGTTGAACTCTTCTTCCGTATCTGTTCCTCTAATCGCGAGGCCCACGAAACAATGTCACTAAACGTATTACCCGGGTGTATGCCGATTGCTAGTACCTTCTGAATATGCGGGGCAGCCTCTGCCAGTAATTGTTGCGTAAAAACAGCCATGTCTCTATTTGGATTAGGGAAGCCACAATGCGTTTCAAATGCTTCATACTTCCGATCGGCGTATTCAGCAAAGGGCAAGCTATTTTGTACTACTGCCGTGAAACAATGCCATTTTGGCGCACCTTTACCTAAAGCAGTCTTTACAGCCTCGCAGAAACCGGTAATCGCGTTTTGTAATTCATTATGATTCGCCCAGGGGCCAGATGCCCATGGTTCCTGTCGGAGATCAGCTGGTTCAATTTTGTTCCAGCTTGAAACTGGACATTTTGCACGCACAACTGAAAACATGTCTAGAGGGTGTAGAGACATGCTACGCTGTAGCTCATTTAGTTGTCGCCAAAACGGTAAATTGTCGTCTTGCGCATTAAGATTCGGCAAATCCTTTAATAAAGCTCTCATTTCGATCAGGCTTAAAGGAACGTGATCAACATGCAGTCGTTGTTCATTTCCTCTACCGCGAATTTTAGTAACCATAGGTGCCATGGGCACCGTTTTATTCTCCTTTTCAAAATACAGTGGGTCAGTTATAGTGTGACAATTTAAATCTGGGTACAAAGATGGAACACCTTTTATTTCAGTCGGAATGCACGCAAGCGCTGTGCTCTGGTCAGAGCTGTTGCCTTTGTTCTCAAGAGATTCTATCTTCTTACGCAGACCAGCTAATTTCGTATCTTGTGCTTGTAGCCGATTATACATTTCGTCACACTTCTCTATGAGCCTCATATGCTCCGTAATTAGTACAATGGTACCGTAAGCCGTCCTATTCTTTTTTTGTTTCCCCCACCATTCTAAGGAATCCGGCGTGGATCCTTCGGGGTCCCAGCCATTTTTACTCATCGCCTTTGCTTGCTTTACATACTTTTGCTGCAGATATGTGGTTATACTCCCGTTTGCATTCTCCTTGTTTGGGGCCATTTTTGCTCGCGAATTATACTTTGTTGGTAATAAGTTACGTCTCTCTGTATAAACGCACGTTACTGGCTAATAGGTTACTAAAGACAATCAACACGAAACAATAAAGACTAAGAGGCCAATATTAAACGTAAAATTCAATAATGTCCACAAAACTTGTCGGGAGTGCGACACACACGCTCTCTCACGACCTGAAACAGAGACAGACTACCCACGTGAAAGAAACTCCGTCTCTCAACCCTGGGCCCGGGGCGTCACTGACTGACTCTCCCTTAAACGAACAAACAAAGATGCGGCTTTGCGCTTCTTAGGTAATCTTCGACCTAATACCCAGTAGTGAAAATTAATCACTTCTGTGCTGTGGGCGACACACTCGCTTACCACGGCCACGCAACCACGTGTAGAATTTAGCCTGGATTCACACTTTCCATAGGCAGGGGTGACTCACAAACACCCGGTCACAATAGGCTTAATACACAGGCCTATATCACAGTCAGCAGCACTGGTAACACATCATCAGCACTGATATTTATAACAAACAATCGTGTAACGTTACACAGACGTTATACCAAAAGACACAGTTTTTAAGCACAAACAACTGATCGCTTCTACACCGGTCAAGATATACGTTATCGTACCACTGGGTGGAGCGTTCCAGACTTCCGCAGTTTTGCCGTCCAATTCGCCAAGCAAATGGTAGTAAAACCCGTTTACTCACTTTTTTGGTCAGGAAAACAACGAAGTTCCGGAAGACGAATCCACCCTGCTCGCAGCGCCAAATTGTTGGTAACCAGAAATGTTGCCAAGAACAATAGTGACCGTCGTTCCAGGTAGAAGCAGATCCGAAGTTAGTGCTTAAAATCAGGAAGCATTTATTATACAGAAAGCCAGCAACAGGGATTCACACAAGAATGTTCCATTCAACTGTTAGAGTTTGTGGAGTTTATACAGTTACATTTACATATATTCAAATTTGTGCGCAGAATACAGCATGAACTCTGATTGGTTGTTTGTTATACAGAGTTGCCCTATAGGTTGCAATTTCTACCACTGTGTCTTATTGGTGGCTTTGTAAAACAATGGCGGACTCTCACATGCACGTGAGGTTTTGGAATACACAAATCTGTCTGTCTCCTACAGCACAAACTTTATGTATCCTAACAAAGTCAACGCATGCCTTTCTAATTTCAGATGTAATTAACACGTTGAAACCAAGCACGTAAGTCACACAAATAAAGCAAGCCGTTTAAGTGACAGGCCACATTAAAAGTGGATTATCTTCCTGATGTAAATATCCACAGTCATTTTCATCAAAGTGCTGGGGATCTGTGGCTTGAGCCATCATTAGCAGGCACGGGACTGCATGGAGATTTGCCTGGGGGTGTGTTGTGTGTGTGTCGGGGGGGGGGGGGGGGGGGCACTGATCTCACTGATCCTCGGTGTCACTCATGCTGAATGAGGAGAACGGAACTACAGGAAGCTCTGACAGCAACATCCCTCAATGCTACAAACGGAACATATTCATATTTGTTTGTTGTTGTGTGGTGAGGGAGGCTTCGCCCCTTTCTCACAGTGAAAATTCCTCTGCGTTTAGGATTGAGGGCATGAGAGTCCCCCTGTACAGTGTGCTTGATTATGAGTAAACGAGTGCCTGTGCTTTCCAGTCTCTTCAACTTCAAATTTGTTTTAATACTTTATATAAAAGCAAAAAAATGAGAAGTTGTCATTTCTTCATTTTGCACAGTAATTGTACTTGGCACCCATGATGTAAAGCTCATTTAAGGAACTTTCCCAATGACATTCTTGCAATGAACAACAAGCACCAAAAGTGGCGTTCAGTTATAAAAAATCATTTTTAATTGGGTAGTACTCAAAACAGCCAGCACTATGGACTCGAGCCAATGATCATATTCCAGGCGCCATTATATTCACAGAATGCTGGCTGTCATTCTCTTACAACTTGGTAACCTGCAACGCAAAATACAGCCAACTTAAATCCATCTCTTGTCGTCTAACTTTGCAATAAAGCAATAATACCTCATAAGCAAAGTAAATCCTGGCCTGGATAATTCTGCATGAAGCTAGTAAATTTAAAATACAACATTTGGTATAAAAAACATTTCCCCAAAAAATAATAAAATTCCACAATTAAGCCTGTTCAGTATATCCTATTACCACTCTATATCTCCAGACGAGCATCGTCCTCACACATACACACCAGTGTGACTGATACATGCTTCAATGAAATCTAAATGGGGAGAAGTTTTAAATGTGTATCCAAGCTCCAATGTAATGTACCTCTAACAGCAAGACATCAACATGAATATCATCGGAAATGCTTCTTGGTGCCCTTGAAACGGCAGAGATTCCCTGCTAGATATGAAGTGTGTTAATTGCGCGATGCTTCCTTCACTGTGTGAACGTGTACACGCGCGCGTGTGTGTGTGTGTGTGTGTGTATGTGTGTGTGTGTGCGTGTGTGCGTGTGTGTGCGCGTGTGTGTGTGTGTGTGTGTGTGTGTGTGTGCGTGTGTGTGCGCGTGCTTCCTGCCTGTCCCTCTGCATCACAGATGGACGGCTTGGGCGCGCGTCTGTGTTCTCTGTGCTGCAGCGCAGGTCTGTGCCAGCCAGAGCCGGGGTTTAAGGAGACTTTTCAGCTGTCAGCCGCGCGGCAGAATGACTCATCCTCTCGAGCAGCTCCTAAAAACGGGGTGCAGCTCCTCCGAGCAGCCAGCTAAAAGTGATTTAATTGCAGAGCAAAGTGTGACATCAGTGATAATTTAAGTCTGAAATAGTCGTTTGTGTTTCGAAAACTTGTGGCTCGGTGGCTGCAGTGTAAACTACAGCCCCGCCCCCACCCCCACCTCCACCTCCACCCCCCTTGCCGCCCACATGAGCGTATGTGGCACTGCAACACCTCCCAGGCTCTCTGCCTGAGCGTGTCACTGTGTGCTTGAGAAAACCCACAATGTCTCCTGCTTTGGTTCAGTGCGGTTGGGGATTTATTTTGCCCCTCTATATATCTTTATCGTCAGCAGGGTGCTGTGCTTCACATTCCTCTTCCTGCTCAGGATCTGTTAACCTTTTCACCGCTTTTACTGCGGCCTGATTCCATCTTTAACTCTTGTGTTTTTTGGGCCTGTTTAACAGGATTGGGCAAGGAAATGAACACAATGATCAATCAGCGACCAAACCGCTCATCCAGACCACTGCTCCATGTTTAACTGCAGAGCAATCAGCCTCGATCTCACGGGAACATATAATCTATTATCAAGCCATTTTCAGCCTCAAAGCCAACAGCTCTCCTCACTCAATACAGACATCTGTCCTCTATCAGAATACCACTCACCAACATAGATACCCCTCCTCTCTCAGTAGGGGCTCATTCGCTCTCAGAACAGAAACCACTTCTTCTTACAGCACAAAGCCACCATTCCCTTTACCCACACTTCTTCCTCTGCTATTAACACCCTTCCTGTCTCAGTACAGACGCCCATTCTCTCTGAATTCTCTCGGTTCCCCCAGAGATCTTTATTCCTGCATAACTGCACACCCCCATAGTTGGCCCCCATGTTATGTGTAAATCCATGCACAGTATCTGCCTAATCCCAAGGGCTAATTTAATTTAACCAAGGTAATGAAGGCAAAGATCTGAGCACAGTTTCTTTCATTTACATTTAACCAATGTATGTATTGTGTGCCTGTTATACTGTGTTGCTGGTTTTGTGAGTGGACGTTTTCAGAGGAAATCCAATTTTCTTTCAGTTACATTATTCAACCTTGTCATTTAAGCTAAATGTTAGATAATGACCCTTGTACATATTTGGTTTAACTGCCACAATTAAGCCCAATTTGTTTTTCAATTACTTTCTTTAGGCCCCATTGAGCAATTACCCTTAATCAATAAAGCTGAATACCTGTCTGCATTACTAACAACTAAATCTGGGTGCGTGTGTCTTCTTAGCCTGTGGCGATCAGATGGGGTGTTCTAAGCTCCAAGACTGACTGGAAACGGACACATTTTATGTGTCAGATTGGGATGGATGACAAACCAGTGAGACATAAGAAGGATGTGCTGATGGTAATCTCTCAGACAATGATTCATAAACACACAGAGATTGTGTAGAAAGAAGGCAAGTGGCTTGGACAACCGGGACAGGGAACACAGGCTTATCAGCTCTGAGTTGGGTGTCTGTGACTGAGCGCGCTCACCTTGCTGTCAACCATAAACAGAGACAGATGCTCACTCTTAGAGTTTACATAGCAACTGCTTCACACAGCAGGTAGGAGGACTGAGCCAATAGATGACCGCCAAAATCAAAGATCCTGCACAGACTGGCAGACGCGCTCACACACACACTCACACACACGATCAAACACAGGCACTTACACAGGACCGCCTTTCGACACTGAGATTCGTGGATCGCACGACGGCATCGAAAACATCCACGTTTCTGACAGCTGCCAGGGCGAGTAAATGATTGTCAATATGAGAGCTGTTGACGTGCTGCGTCTGCTGCGATTAATAGCGGACAATGCTAACCGGATGGCGAGGAGCGGCTGGCGGTGCAGCCTTGAGCGCGTCTCACACGCTGGCACCAGACTGCCTGCCCGTCCGCTGCTGCTGCCAGCTCGGCGGTACCCGGCTCCGTGGCCCTCACACGCTCCGCTCTGTCACCGCCGTCTGGTGGCTGTCGCTGCGGCCCCCGCTGCGGCGGTGCCCAGATGGCCAGGTGGCACACTGTGGGAGCCGGGCTGTGGGTCTGGAGCAGGTCTCCGTGACATTGCTGCCTGATACCTTGAGCGCGAGCCTCCGTGCGCACAGGGAGAGGGTCTGTTCACAGGGAAATTATGGACAGGGCTCTTTGGCACACGGTGTGCTTCCCTGGGTCTCTCTGCTGGTGTCCCCTCTCTCAGCCATGAAGCGCTCCAGACTGAAGAGCCTAAATCTGTACCTGCTGATTCACTCCCACCCCACCCCCCCAGCCCCACAGGCAGCAGACTGTATTTATTCCAAATGACCAACGGTCAGATGGAGGGGGAGCGACAGGCAGCTGTCACTCATCTCCGTGCTGGCCCTGAAGGCTTTGCTGCTCACACGGGCTGGTCAGGAATGGCACTGTGAGGTCAGAGATTATACTTACGCCTTACCGTGTTCAGTATGACGGAAAGTAAAGGGACCAGAGCACAGTCGCACAGCCCCACTGCGCTCGTCAGTGTTACGGTTGAAGCATCACGACTCGCTATCTTCTGCCCGGCACTAAAACTCCTGAGCAGCTCCTGTGAATGATATCAAGTGTCAGGCCTTTGTGCCTTGTAGAGGTAGGAGTTGGCTGACCATCTGTGCCACTTTGTCTTCTGAGTTTCAGGTAATGAGCCCCTGGACTTCTGTTCTGCGAGGGGTCGGTTGAGACAGATGCTCTACATTGAGAGAATGTTTTGTCAGGCTCTGTTTACCTCAAGGGGAATGTCATTGAACTGGTTTTTTATGGAACATACACACGTGCACATACATACACAAGAAAGCATGAGAAGAAAAGCAATGGGACGGATCACTGTTGCACCGCACGTGCAGACACATACACTTAGTGTTGAGAGCAATCTAAGATAAGGAATAAACATATTTATTATAAATGTCTGCAGAGCAGAAATCCCTGCTTTGGGCATACCCAGCACAGCGAAGTGCTGGTGTTGTGTGGGTCCTGTGATTAAAACCCGGATTTGTCTTCACCCGGTTGACATCAACTTTCCGAAAGTTCTACCTCCGCTATGAAAAGTATCAAGCGCATTGCTTTAATCACGCGCTGTGATTTGACAGGAGCTCGACACTGTTCTTTCCCCTTGTCTGTCTGTGCTGTACACCAGCAGGGGCACACTGTGCAATATGCAAGCGGCAGTGTCTCCAGAAACATCACAGCTCCACTCCCAGGCACAGAGCGAAGGCATGGAGTCAGCGGCGGCGGTATTTCAGGCTCAGACCTGGCTGGGGGTAGCAGCTGCAGCTCGTGTGAAATGTAAAACCGTGAGCAGCCATTGTGAGCAGCCATCGCAACCTCTCTGACTGGCTTCTGAGCCGGAGGAGAGCCCAGAGCGTGTGCGCCATGGCGATGCTGGCTAATACTCCTCTTTAGATTCCCACAAAACATCTTATTAATACATTTCAGCCAAAGCCTGAACTGAAAGTGCAAGCTACTCTGTATGTCCAAGAAATTATGGATAATGTACATTAGCTTGACAAATATAGATGATTAAAACTGACTGAAATATAAAACATAGCAAATACAACAAAGGCAGATGATTAAAACAGACTGAATAATAAAACACAGCGGACAAAATAATAAAGCTGCATGCACAAACATTGATCAGAAAGAAACACTTCTTTCTTTTTTAATAAGGGGTGCACAATTTGTTTCATATCCATGTAATATACATTGACGTTAAGGTTCAATTATCTCTAGTTATATCTATACATAGAAGAAGGCTTGTATAAGGTTGTATGAGTTCAAAGCAGTTCCATCAATACTCAAATTGTCTACTCAAAGTTATTTTCTCATGAGTTTGTGGGGGAGATAGACTGCAGGTGGCCACATGTGTACTAGAGACTATGCATGTGTGTATGTGTCTGATTTGTATCTTGTGGCATGTCGTTTGACAGGAGAGACCTGCTTGAGAACATGCCTGGTGTGGGTCTGTGTGACACACCCAACTGTAAAACTTCACTCCTTTAAATCCAAATGCAATCCAAAGTCAATGCACTATCCTCAAAAATGAGTTTCAATAGTGATTTCTGCCTTTCCCCACTGATTTGTGTGAGAATATTGTATAAAAAGTGAACATCTTTGCACAATTTCCATCTGAATTGATAAAATGGATCAAATATGGTTAGAAATATGATTCTAAGTAAGCTAAGTATGATTTGTCATGATAATCTCTATTCAGTTTCTCTATTTATTACATGAGAAACTATCATTGTTTAATATAAATGTACCCTCTGTTTTTTATGGACAGATATTAGTAAATTAAAACAGAAAAATAATGAGCAACCACTAACTTTGTTGAAACGCTCCTTTTCATGACGAGTGGAGAACAATGTGAGTATTGTACAAGGCACTGCCTCAAGTGTGTCTCCGCTTTGTGTTCAGTGCATTCTGTATTTGTGAGGTTAAACGTTTAGTCTATCATAACAGACAAAAGCACTCAATTCAGTGAATAAGGAACTCACACTGTGAGATTACTGAAAGACCAGTGTGATCAATGTCAAAGCATTTCAAAATGTCAACAAGATCTCATCTCCCGCTCCTGCCTCCCTCATCGAGAAAAGAACTGTGTAACCATTCTCACATTTCCCTCTCTCAAAAGACCCTATCAAGGCATCTTACCCAAGGCTCTATGTGTATTGAACAGAATGCCGACTCAGTTTCAGTGACCTCACAGTATGTGTATCTTATTTGTTGCTTTTATATTTACCTAATAGCTGCCAGTTGCTCTTTAAAGTATCAGCAAAAATGGAAGAATATATATATATATATATATATATATATATATTGCAAGTCTGCATGGCTCAATATCCATCTTAGGTCCACACCATCATATATATGCTGTTTGAATATTTCCGGTTGGTCCTGGAAAGACAGAACAAAAAAAGGGCAAGTGTCAGTTCTGTAGGTTATCTTTATCAATTCATTGATATACGACCCACTCCTGAGATATAAGGCATCTTCCTTCATTTGGCCCACAAGAGCTTATGATCAGTAACATCTGACATATGAGCACAAGCGACCCTCTGACCTCCACTGGAACAGCCAATTCCAAGGGGATGATGGAGAAAAAGGATTCAGAAAAAGGCTGCACTGTGCACCACTCTGAGCAGAGCCACGCATCCTGTAGCAATCATATATGCTTGCTAAACCACACAGAATTGCACATTTGCACCATTGAACAGATGTGAACAGATGTTTGACACCAGCAACAACTCAACTAGGGGTTGACTGCTTCAGAAATCCTGGGAAAGGAGCGCATTCCTCCCTTGGTTCTTAAGAATGTCCAGGAAACCACCACAGAATTTACGTCTGAATGACTTATGGTTAAAAACATAGGCTATTATTCAGATATAATTTATATGGGTGAAGATGCTAAATTTGCATAAAACATCAAAGCTAGAAAAGCGGGTTTGTTTCATATTTACTTGATACTGGCAATAGATTCAGCTATATTAATATTATCATCAGTTATTAATCAGTTAAAGATTGCTTTGGTAATTGAACAAGATAATGTGTACAATAAAGATTACTTTTTTATATTACAAAGTAATAAGCAGTTATTGCTTTGAACACATACAATGGATTCGTTTTTGTTGTTGGAGTCCAAAAGGAGCATCTGCGGCGTGACGGTGCGCAGTATTGTTCTGCAACCAAGCGCTCAGCCCACGCAACGTTCTGCTCCCATAGGGCAATAGGATGTCCAGGTACAGTACAAGAAGTCCGGGCGTAATGTAATTACGGTGTTTGCTGTTCCGTCAGCCTGGCGCTCACAGGTGCAAGGAGGAGGGTAGCAGTGGCAGTTTCACCGACTCTCGTCCTCCAATTAGAGAAAGCTGACATTATCACGTGAACAAAGCCGTGGTCTAACCAGTTGAGGGGAAAACGGAGAGGGAGAGAGACAGGGACTGACTTGACTGGAGGTAACATTATCGGGGACTGGAGCAAGTCGGCCACGGTAATTAAATATACTCAACACTTTTAATTGCTAAATGCAGAACAAATACCGCCAAAACTGGTGGGCTTACTGGGTTCTTTGCAGTTTGTATGGTTTGCAATACAGCCTACCTCTAGCGAGTGAAATTATTTCCGCTAGCAGGACATCGGTCATCGGCAGTTCGATGTAGCTACTGTAGCAAGCTATTAGATAACAGCTAGCTAGCAACCGTAGCTATTACTGTAGATAGCTACGCTAACGTTTTGTTTTTATAGATAGTGAATTTGTTCGTTCTCCGAGTTTTCCTGTTTTATTAAAAACGATTATATTTAGATAAATTGATCATTTCAATATATTCGTTGATTGAACTTCTGTGCTGTCGTTGTATTTTAAAATTGGTTTCCCCTGCAATCGTGGGAACATCTTCTCTGGTGCAGCCTGCTATACTTGAATTATTTATAAGGAGGTTAGACTGGAAGAAAAATGCTGCCTTTGGCAGAATCGTGAAACCATTTTATATGCGGAAAATAGATTTAAATGCGCTAGACAAACTTTGGCTTAATTCAAAATAACGTCACATTGGCAACGATAGTTAACCAAGCAACACAGGATGACAGATGGCAAACCTAACATCTGTACCCTGTCAGGTAGATGGCAACCTGAGTGCCTTGGAAGTTTTCATTGGGTTTACGTTCAGTGTAGCTGTTATATGATATGTCTCCGGGCAGCCCACCTTTGTTGTCACTGTGCTTGTCACCCATTGTTCATGTAAGTTACAGCGGCCCGCATGTTCATACTTCCCCTCTGCCAAAAATCCAAATAGTGGTCCATGAATGCGAATAGTGAATTGCTCTGCCGCTGTGTGTACGCATGCGCCTTTTCATTCAGCTTCGGTATCGTGCTCGCAAAAGACCAGCAGGCGGCTCACGGTGGAATCAAATGCAATGGGCAACGCTGCCACATTGTAATACAAACTTTCCGTCGGATAGCTACCATTAGCTAGCTTGCTCAATTTGATTCTACTGTAATTTAAATATAGTAGAACACATTTTCTTCGCGAAGACTGTGCCACAGTAAGTAGATGTATTTGTATATTTTTTATCTGAAGCAGCATTGTTTTGTTTCTTTACAAAAAGTACAGAGGTGCTGTCCCACAGCGGGGTGATATTGATGCAAAAAGCATGTCATTTTATTTGGTGGCCGGCTAGCGTTCGCTAGCACTGCAGTTAGATCGCTAGAAACTTGGGTAAATTAAAACAATATTGTTTACTATTAGCACAGTCTTTTGTTCTACACTTTCAGATTAATTAAACATTGCAGTTGTCAAAATCAAACGGAGTATCACAACACAAGCCGAGAAAATATCCACTAACAGCAAGCCATTTCGTAATCAAGATAGGCACTTCGTTGCTTATCCTGGCATTTCGATTCATTATTTTTGCAGAGCAGAAAAAAATAACAGTTTTGCTCATTTTGGTTGATTGCTTATAGCTCTCTGTTACCATATCGGCGAGAACCGAAAGATGGAAAGTAATCTGCCAGCTAAACTGTTACGTTAGAGTTATGTTGGGTTGCTGAAGATAACTGAATTTATCGTTGCCACACGTTCGACTTTCTTGAAGTTGCCATGAGAACTAACCTAGCTAAGGTTGGCTAGCTTCAAGTAGAATTTGTGTTGCTAATGTTAGCAGGTTAGTTTCCCTACGAATAGAATGGTTCGCCATGTGGATTTATTGACAATATCGATGTAGTTTGTTTGACGGCCAGTCATCCATATATAAACCTTTATATTCAACATTTGAATTTATGGTAGTTTTATGTGGGTAGTTAGGTGATATTAACGAGTTTGATGTCGCTAGCTGGTGTTTGAGGAAGTGCTAATTTATGAAATTACATGTCGATCCACTTGTTCTTCATGGCTCTCACAAGCAGGTGCTTCAGCAACGCATTCATTTTTCCGCAGTTTAGCTAACATTTATTATTTTTGGAACATGGATTATTACTTGTGCATGGTAAATGGACTAATTTTGACTGCTTAATGTATGAACTAATATAACGTCAAATCATTTATTTAACAAGGTTGAAACTGAAACTTAATGTGTTCAATTTCTGTCCTTGCGACCGCGTAACTGACGGGAGTGATACGCTGTAGAACGAGTTCGGTCATTATCGTCTTAGCACTTGTGTGCTATTTATGTTATTTTGAAAACGATTTAATTGTGAAATGAGCATTTTGCTGTATGCACCGTGTGCCACCATTTAAATAATAATAATAATGATAATTTGGTCCTCAAATAGCACGTAACGTCAACGCGTAGGACAATTTTATCTGAACATTGAACAAAATGCGGCTTGAGAATGTTTTGAAAAGCTCAAGACGTCTTTGGAGAAGATGGGAACGAGGACATTGATAAACGGATCATAAAACGCCACCATTTGTTAACTTAGGTGTGGAAGTGCTTGACATACCTTTTCTTTTGTAAATGAAGGTGTTATTAAACGCACCCGGATTGCTGCACAACGATGCTTTATTTTCTTAGTGGTAGCTACTAATTAACTTGCCTTCTTTCAGCCTTCAGTAAAATGCCTTACTGAAAATATTCACATTGCTATATTATGTTGTTCTCATGTTCTGTAAGTATCATCTCCAATATAGGTGTTGGAGGAGGAAAACTGGAACTGTGGTTGTGCTGGTTCTTTATTTAATCTGAGCCACACAGCTCATCCTTCACTTTGTCTTTGTGTGTGTGTAAGAACAATCAGCATCTGTTTTGATGCTTTGTGAAATGCTCTCCACACCGGCTGAGAGACAGCCTGTGGGCACTGATGTGTTTCAGGTTGAAGTGCAGTCGATCGTGTGCTGTTAGCGAAAAGCCAATTCTGTCAGGAGCTTTTCCATGTAGGCTATACAGCACAGAAATTGAAGCTCATCTTTGTTTAAACTCATGTACACTGTCTGAATGCAGAGCCATGCCTGAATCTCCGTTTGTGAAATGGAGGAATTGTGGATGAGGTTTTTTTTGTTTATTTTATTCTTTTGGTTAACATGTCCAATGGTTTCTTCATTGCCACTCAGGCTCATATGAAAAAGGCTTGAAGATATCTTTGTGATGTGTTTGGTATCTACTGGGATCCCTTTAAGTTACCCCTGATATTGCCCATGTAATTAAAATTTTTTTCAGATTCAGATTTGGTTTGCTAGTCAAAGTGCATTCACACACTGTATTCAATCACTAAAATTGCCTGAGAGACTGCGTTGTCCTTCTTCTTTTCCTAGTTCAGACCTTATCCTGATTGAGAAACCTTCAATTCTTCATCCTAAATGTACCACTCATTGTTAGAATAAGGATATTTGAGGTTGAGTGGTCAGAAAGATTTTAGCTTGCTTTGAATTGGCTGAGATTAAGATTTTGGTGATTTCCTTGAACTTGGTGTTATTGCTGTCCAAAAGACACCTTCGGAGGTAAACATATTCATTTTTTTGTCCGCTGGTGTCACAGTGTGCATCGAGGCTTTATTTTTCATTCCTTATGTTCCTTGTATCTGTGTGCAAATGTTGTTCCTCTTACTTCTATGTTGATGGTTGTGTTTCTGGTTTTATTCTCAGAACCAAAGCAGGAAATAACACACAGTAATACAAAGTGTCTTGTGTATTTTCTTACATTCTCCATTGTGTTTGTAGGGAGCGGGGGGACAAGCAGGTATGAACTATGCTCTGTATTGCCAGACATGGTGCTGAACTACAGGTTTTCTGCAGGCCATGTGCCATATTTTGTGCTTTGGGCTACAGTGCTGATGTCAGAGAGGTCCTCTGCTGTTTGGATAGGACATGGATAGTATGGATAAGTGTGCAGTTTCTGTTTCGTGGCAGATAGGGTGAATCACTTGCTGTTTTGTTAAGATTTTTATATGCTCTGTTCGAGCTCTGCAGGGGAACTATCTTTTTAGCGTAGCTTTTGTGACCAGCAATGGACTGCGGCTTCCCGTCACTGTAAGTGTCACTGCTTAACTGGCTTCAACTTCTCTGAATTGAAAGAATAACATATTTATATACACAGACACAGTTGACCCTAATCGACACTTTTTGATGGGAAATTCAATTCCTTCCCAAGGTGCACACTGCACAGGTACGATTTCAGTTCCATATGAATTATTTAATGCTGAGCCAGCTTGGTTAACTGAGGAATTCAATTCTGGATTGGAGGATGATTTGATATAACAGGAATTTTATGCATAGTTCTTATTCTCCTTTGTGCGCATGTTCTGGTGTGTGCGCTCCCTCTCTTTCATGCGTAGTTTTTGTTCTTAGAGCAGTTTTGAAAGTGACTCACAGTTCCTGTGTTGGACCATGAGTGGGACAGATGAGTAACTATATCGATAAAAGGGACATGCAGACAACGTGATTGGGGCAAAATGATCTTTTTCCTCCGCATCGGCTGTTGGAATCCACTGGTGTCGCTCCTCCTGCCCGCCACCATGTTATTCCTGGGCTCCGTGTGGAGGTGACAGGAAATGCTCGTTTGGAGAAGGAATTTGAGGCTTTCCAGTGAACCGTGGCCTCCTGAGGCTGGCCATCAGGCCCGGAGCCGCCCGGCTGCCACGGAGGAGCAGCCATCAGGGGATCCGGGGGATTCGCCATATTCTTTCTCTGCTTTTGCATGACAAAGGAGGCGATCTTTGGTTGTGGATGCTGTATAGAGGGAGGGGGGGAGAGGCTGTCTGAGTCAGCAGGTCACAGACTGCCCTTTTTCGTGCTAGGAGAAATCAGAACTTGTGTGCTTCAGCCAACACTGTACCTGTGCTTTTTTCCGATTGCCATGTTCTGTTGGGGGTATGATGATACAGAGAGCAGAACATCCAATTGTGTTAGTTATAAATGTTTAAAAATGTTGCCAGCATGGCTTTCTGTAAGATTAGTCTCAGGCTAAATGTCCCTTTGGAATCTTACTCCACTGCAAAAGGTAATGTGTCCTGGAAGTGAATAGAATGGTAGAATGGGTGAATAGAATGTTAGAATGGGTCCCAGAAGTGTAAGAAACTCAAGTGGCGGTAGATTGGAAACAGAGCACGTGAATGGACACATGGGGAAGCGCAGTCCCAGGACGGTTTTAAAGGGTTATGCATTTATTACTCAACTCAACTACTCAACTCACACTCACACTCACACGCACATGCACACACACACACACACACACACTCTCGCATGCACACTCACGCACTCGCACACACACACACTCACACTCACACACTAACATACTCATACTCACATGCACACTCACGCACACATATACACACACTCATACTCACATGCACACTCACATACACTCTTGCACGCGCACACACACACACACACACCCACACTCACGCACACACATGCAAACACACACCCTCGGAAGCATAAAAACAACTTTAGACATCGCCAAGACCGTCACTGCAGTCAAACAAAAGGCATTGCTGTGAGGCAGGTTATTTCAGGTAGCCTGTGGTTTTTCTGGATGGTGCTTGGCTTTCCGTGAAGTGTGGCACGCCATTAAGGGTGCTGATGCAGCCTGGCCGTATGGAGTGCCTGCGGGTGACGCAGCGCAGAGGTGCGGGGAGGGGAAGGCCTAATGAGGGTCTGCGCTGGACTCGGGGGCTGCGCAGTGAGATGGCAGCGTGAGGCACAGTGGAAAGTGCTCTGTGTAAACACTGCTCAGACTCCCAGCAGCTGACAGGGAGCTGCAGAAACAGATACACATCTGCCGTAACCAGATCTTAGCCAGGCTCGGACAGGAATGACCATTTAAGGTAACTGAGATGGGCAGAAGGAAGGCAGGAAGTCATAACGGTGGGAGTTTAAAAAAAACAACATAAAACACTGACAGGCGAAGGGTAGCAATCGCACGCGTTATATTGTGTGATATTTGGTTGAGGGCATTTGCCACCTTTCTTCTACTTCTGTACAGTATCTAGCCTAAATGAAAATGGCTATATGTATTTTTTGGAAATGCATTTTTGCATGTGATGATTAATTTCATAATTTGTGGAGAGCTCATGGCCCTTTATTTTATACTTCCTGTTGAGGTCTTTCACTGAACTTCCTTTTTTAAAATTACTTGGTTGGTGACTTCTGTTCTATGTATGCTGGAATTAATTTAAAATTAAATTAAACATTAAATAAAAAATGGAAAAATGAAGGGCAAGCTATATCAATATATATACATATATAAAAATGTGTGTGTGTATATATATATATATATATATATATATGCAAATGTTAACCCTTGGTAGTGATTAGTATACGCAATGTTAGGTTTTTCACTTACTTTGATAATTAATACAGGGTTAATAAATACAGGGAGTTAATGTGGCATTACTTTTTGAAGAGAAATAATAATGCTTTTCTGTTTTGTATTCGTGTAGGCTATAATGGTAAATCTGCTATTGTTCACTAAGTACTGTAGGTGTATCCTTATAAAATATGAAATGAGTTGGCTTATATTTGGTGAAATATTTTTACGATGTTCTGCAATTATAGCATTAAACTGGCTTTAACAATGTGACTCAGGCATACAGAAACGCAGCCAGTTTTTCCTCTGCTGTGCTCTAGGCCTGAAAAATGGAAAATGCAGGAGCTATATTTCCCCCACATTATTGGTGGCAGAGGAATGCCCTAGCACAGTCTGTGAATTTCAGAGCAGCATCGGTTCTGTATGTGCTCTCTGCAGTGGACGCGTATCGATCGCTGCTTCGCTGGACGAAGGCTGTCCCGCCCGCTCCTCAAAGCAGAATGTGTCTAGCTGCCTTCTCCTCAAAAGCAAAATTTATCTCAGTATGACATTTGCAGGGTATAGAAAGTATAACCAGGGGTCTGTATAGCTGCACCGGCTTTCCAGATGATGTAAATATTGTATTATTGTTTATGAGGTGACGGGAGACGGATGGAGGAAGCTGCAGAAACCTCAGTCTGTGTCTTCGCTAATGCCAGGCTCTGCGCTAACATTTTTTCCAAGGAGCACATGTGCCCCGAAGTTGAAAAATTTAGGAGCACACTAATGAATCCCAATTAGTAGCCTGGATGTTCTCCTAAACTATTTTTCCAGTTAGCGCACATCAATTTTAAGGAGCAAATGCTCCTAAAATGAGAGAACTGTAGATGTAACTGTAATGGGGAAAAAAGACTAGCGAGACTAATCTTGTAGCATGCAAGAAAACCCATATGCTGGAAAATACTGCTGTCCCGGTTGCCTTTTTTGCTCATTTGAGACTCGGGCTGCTGCTGACGGCCGTGGTGCCAGATAGAAGCGGGTCATCCTGGGCTGGCTAACCAGTGCAGGCCTGCTTTGCAGTGTTAGAGTGTGAGACTCTGCTGCTCTTTTCCTTTATGCTTGCTTGTTATTGCGGGAGTAGGAGCGAGAGATCTATCACCTCCCGTGCTCGTCTGCCAGTGCCCCATTTGGTAGAGCATTTGGCCTTTAAAACTTACTGGCAGCAATGATAATAAGGAATTAAGACAATTTAATGATTAATTGAAGCGTTGACACTGCCTTTTCCCCCATTTGTAGCAAATTATTCAGATCTTTGGCAGCTAAGGGAGCAGAGCTGCTGGTTCCTGCACTCTTATGGCTGAAGATGAATTTTACCACTTAAAGAGTTATACATTAAAATATCTGAGCAATTTGACCATTTCCTCAAGCATGTAAATGCTAATGATTTACAGTAAGATGCCAAATAATTCATTTTATTCCAAAATAGACTGGATATGAATGAATATTAGAATTGATTAATTATTTCTCATGGTATTTAATTATAGTCTTGTTATCATTAAAAGATGTAGGCCTCAATGTCATTCATTTAAATGTTTATTAATTATTATTATTATTATTTTTGCATTTTTCAAATCCTAAGTCTTCCTTGTAACCTACAGGGAACGAAGAAAAAAGAAAGAAAAAGTTGAAAGTAATTCAGATCACACTACATTTTGTGAAAGCCCCTGTTTTTTTTTCTTTCTATTTTCCTCGGTTGAAATTGCATCACTTTTTGGCGGCTAAAATATGCAAAGTGATGTATAGAGGGGATCGGGGGCGGAGCCAGCATGCAAAGAGCCAGCACCCGAGCGGCGTGTGTTGCGTGCGAGCGCTGTCGCATGCGTTTATCGCATGCGTTTATCGCATTTCCCCAGACATTTTACTGCACCTTACAGTGGATTTGTGGGCCGCAAACAACTCCCTAAAGTATGATAATCCTGCCCGTCAGTTTAATTACGCGACGCTGAAGACTGAGTGTGTTTTCCTGCTGTGAAGGCCGAGCCTCCTTCTCTTCTGCTCCTTGATTGCGGCGGGGATAGGTTTTCATAGCTGTCAGACCGTATTAACTTGCGTTTGCGCGTATGTCTTTACCCCAATGCTGCTCTTTGACCATTGTTAAATGATTAATCACTATTTACTGTACATGATGAAATTACTGTAATTGCAGCTTAGGCAATCAGTCAGATAGCGTGCGCGGCGCGGCGTGGAGCGACGCTCTGTCAGGTACTCCTCTCAATTTAATAAAGAGCTCGCGCAGCCCCGGCGTCGCTCCTGCTGATTGTTGAGAGGTGGTGGGGGTGTGTGTGTTTGTGTGTGTGTGTGTGTGGGGGGGGGGGGGTGCTTTGTTCAGTGTAATATAATTCACCTCTGTGTTCAATGAGAGAATTAGCCAGTTAGGCCATGGCTGCCTGATAGCCCGTTAGCGAGATGAAGGGAAAAGCATGCGGGTCCCAGACGAGCGCGGCGCGTGTTGATAAAGACGAGCGGGGTTATCTGTGTTCACTGCAGTCTCTGCGCTTGAAACCAAAGGACGCGGTAGACGGAACAGCTAGGGTTGCAGTTTTCCTGGGTTAATGGCACAGCCGGGTATTATGATGCCTGGAACTGCAGAGCCGAGGAGCCTGGCAAGATGATCGTTTTAAAAACCCGTCTCGCGCTTCAGGGCCGCAGCTGGCCTCAGTTAAAGGACCGTTTGCATTTGGATATCCGTGGATGTCTTGAGCTAGTCGTTGACATTCATGTGTTCTCTCAGCGCTGGGTTTAGTGGAATTATGCATCCGATATTGAAAAACGATTAGCCCAGGCCTGCTGTAATGAAGATGTGGCCTCGGTTAAATTAAATTGAATCCATTCTGTTTATTGCTAATGTCGAGCTTCTGAACTGTTTTGTGTGCATGAATACACATTTATGCCAGCTCATGTATTACAATACAGTGTAATACAGATAAATGACGCTGTTGTAATTACTGATATTATTTATTTTCCTTTCATTGATAACAGACACTCTCACGTATGAGAGATAAATGGCTTACACAGGCTTTCGTTTGGCACCAGAAGCAAACATTGATGACAAAAAAGGGCTTTTAGGAATGAGCTCCGCGATGTAAGCCTGTAGGGTGGGAACATGCCAATAAACCCCATGCCAATCAAGTGTTGCTACGGTTATGCCTCCCCCCTCCCTCCCTGCAGACTGGCTTCGTCTGGGCAGGACGAGTCGGCTTCCTCCCGGCCACTGCCAGCTCGGGCCGCGCGTCTCCAGGGGGACGGAGAGCGGCCGCGCGTCTCACTCCAGCACCCGCCTGACTGGCAGCGGCTCTGAGCCCCCCCCGCTAACCGCTGCTCTCCGTCTTTCTCCCTCCCCTGCAAGCGTGTCGTTTCGTTTTTGGTTTTTCTTAGGCAAATGAATCGGAGCGGTTCAGATAGGACGCAACTGAAGGAACTGGTTTTGTGGCTCTTCATTCGAAGTTAAATCAGGCGTTTGAATTTGAAATTTGGATATGACCTAAGTGGTTTGTAAATGAAATCATTGGTTTAAGACTTGCTCTAGATACAGAAAAGCTCTGTATGAAGCACAAAAATTATATAAGTCATGGACCTAACAGTGGCTATGACAAGACTAATAAAAACATGCCATTCCACCCCCCTTTTAAATAAAAATTCGGCATGACTTTTAGTCCCATTAAAATGACCCCATTTATAGGATATCACCATTGGCGTAGTGTGTGTCATTAGCCCCCCCCGATGCCTATAGGCCTATAGCCTGATCTCCTCTTTCATCTGGGCACGCAGTTTACCATTTACAAACCAAATAATACCGAGTGAGTGCAATATTGTGAATTTGAATGCAAACAGATTTTGTACATGAAAGGTGTTTACGACGCTCGTGCGCATGGAGCTGTTGAGGAATTTGGCTCATTCTGGGAGACGTACAGGTGCACAGGTCTTTGAGCTCCACTGGAAACGCGTGCGGCTGCCATTGTGCGGCGCTGAATGAATGTCTTCGGTGCTAATCTGCTCATTGTGTGTGGGTCGGTGAATTATAATGTCCCTGCACAAAATGAAAAGCGACGAAAGCAGATGTCTCGGATCTGAATCCGAGGGAGAAATAAGTGAGCAGCGAGCTGGAAAAGTAAGCTGTTTAATTGTCTTGGCAGCGCTTTTTGACACGTGAGAAGCTACTGAGACTACTGTTCGGCTCGATCAGAGCATAGGATACTCATAAAATTACAATAACACAAGAACACAAGAAAGCCAGCAACCCGCAAGAGGGGGCACTAGGGTGAAGTTTGCTGTCTGTTGTCAAAACTGTACTGTGGCACTGACGTGCATCTCCCTGAAACGGACTCTCTCCAGTGCATTGTGGGCTTGAATTTTAAACACTTTCCCCCCTGTGTGGATCCTGTCCTGCGAAATCATTTCAAAGGTAGTCGCCTTATCGTGTATCAATGATCTGGCAAAATATGCGACCGGCTTGCTTTTCGAGATCTCAGATACACTTTATATTTTTAATTAAGTCGCTTGGCAAATACTGTGGGTTTTAGCTAATTACATTTCCACAGTATAACATCTAGATAACATTTGACACATTTCTTTTAAAATAAACATAGCATGAAACGCGCCCGGTGGGCTGAAGTGGTGAGCATTTGCATGTATTATTGAAATGCGTGGACAGCTGTTCTCAGAGAGCAGAACCGTTTTCTACTGAACGGTATGTAGAATGAAGCCTGCTATAAAAATGCAATTAAAAATGGAGAGGCTCGCAGTGCACGGTGCTCATAAAGGCAGCGGCTGCTGGGAGGACCCGTGAACGCTTCCTCTCGGACGTGCTTGTAGCACGTGGAAAACGCTCACCTTCAGTCAGTTTAGGGGAAAACGTGCGGGCATAATACTCTAGAGTTTAGGGTGAAATTTGTGCAGTCACTTGGTTGATTAGCGAGAGGGGTTAAGTACTGAGTCAGACTTGGTCTTGCTGTACGTAGCTAACCTTTTTGTAGATGGTTCACTTTCACAACATCGTGTTTTGTTTTGATTTTCATTATTACTAAAGAGCCAACCAATATTTTGAAGGACATGATAATGGCAAAGCTGTGCGTTTAGCCGTCCACCCTCGCTGGACGGTAGGCCGAGCTTCTGAAACCGCCCACATTTGGAAGTACATGCATCTTGCTCAGTGATAAAACTTTGTGTCTCCTGTATGCTCCTCGTTTGTTTTTGGGACTGAGGTGCGTTTCCTCCTGAGGGGTGTTTGCAGGCGCTGATGTTTTGAGGCCAAGGTGACGGGGATGTCTGGAGGACGCGGGCCCAGGCTGCAGGCCCGTCTCTCTGCAGGCCCGTCTCTCTGCAGGCTGTGTGTGCGTATGCTCGCCCGTATCGGGTCTGGGTCGACGTATCGGTGCCCTAACGGCCTTGGCTCAGCGTCTCCTCTGACTCTCCGTTCTCGCTGAGCGTGAATCGATGAGCTCCACTCTTGTGGGAGACGCATGGCTGTGCGAGTATTTTACACCAATACTGCAAAACACTGCGTACATTTCCTGTGATCAGTTAGTAGGTTGTGTATCTTTAGGGTGGCCTCACCCGAATACTTGGGTTTTCATCTTGGGTGAGTTCAGTTCCGTGTGAGCCGCTTCCTCAGTATTGCGTTCAGCGTCCTGCTCTTGATTGTGTCACATTGCAGTCAGCTGATACTGCTGCAGGTCCTCATGTCCCCGGTGGGCCAGCTGATTTATGTATGGGAGTGTGATGGTTTTGAAAACGCGCACCACCCCAGCAGAATGCCCAGGTGAAAAGCACAGAAAAACAGCGCTCGGGAAGCAGCACAGGGGCAGCGAGGCCGTTTTTCATCCTTTATGAGTCGCCGTAGAAGGCTGTCCTGGAGCATTCTTCAGTTGTAAACCAGGTGCACTTAAACTAAAAGCCTATTGCAACCAGAGGAATTAAAGAAATGCTTGCAGAAGCTTGCTTACAGTCAATTCAGGGACGGACACAAATCTACAGCAAATTTGCTCTGCCGTACACCGAAATGAGGACTTAGCCCAGAGCGAAGCTAATGCTGTGACCCTAGCACCTCACAAGATTTTTAAAATCATGTTTAATTCGAAACGTTCGCAAAGAAACCCATCTGTCCTGGGAGAATTGTGTCCTGTGGCTAAATCGGGCCACAAGTGCTTCTGTTGTCCACGCACCACATTTGGTGACCATGTGTATTGTTGAAGCCTGTTCACTTTTATGCCTGATTTCTGCTATATAAAAAAAAGTTATTATATTATCACTAAAATGGGAACTGGAAGAATTTGTTTTATATGTTTTTGTCTTGTACGCATAGCAACTATTTGGCTACACATCTAGCTTGTCAATCTGTTCAACACCTGTAACTTTCCTTGTTATATGGTTTTTACACCTGGATCTGTCATATGCTAATGGGTAAACCACATCTGTCGTGTATACCATAAATATGTATTTTTACATATGTTCTACTTTTTTTTTTTGATAACCCACAGAGGGACTGATATACTGATATAGGAAGTGGTACCGCTAAAGTAGACCAAAGCTTGGTGTTCTGTTGCAGTCACATTACTTTTTCTATTTCTGTAGGCCTGTCTGTTTCTGTGCAGGAAAAATGAAAAAGATGTTCCCATCGCTCAGAAGCTAACCTGCAGTGTAGCTATAAAAATCTGATTGCTGTAGCTGCTACTTTGAGTTTTGTAAAATGGAACCTCATATGCACACATATGTGATCTAAAAAAGCGAAAAGTTAATTAATTGGTCACACTTTTTTTATGGGTCTCACTTGCCTCACAGCAGGACATTTGGCACTGCAGCTGCTTGTGCTGTAGTCTATTCAGAGAGAGAGCTGACGATCACAGATGAATGCCCTTCCTTGAGTTTTGTGGGGAGGGCTCAGCAGTGAGAGAGGGCTTTGACGCTTCCAGACTGTAGTGATATCTCTTCAGGAGCTGCTTTTAATTGGCATTCTCACCACAGCCAAAAATAGCCGTGTAGGCAGGTTATGGCCGATGTCTCGCGGCTGCACCGGGGCATGGGTGGGAGTTTGGAAAGACAACGTGCTGATATGTGAGCGTGCTGTCAGTCGCGAGGGACGCTGAGGGACGCTTTGGGTCGCCGCGGCGGCTCCGGCTCCCATGGGGCTCCTGGGCCTCCGCGCGGAGCCTGTGGCCCGCCCTCCCCGGCAGGTCTGGGGAACGGGGCTGAGAACGGAGATAAGCTGCGTGCCGTTTCACAGCTCCAACGGCTCTCTGGGAATTCTCTGACCCAGTTTCTAGCTATTTTTACATATTCCTGAGCGAGACAATGGCTGTCCTCTTCACGCTGTCTCTCCGCTCCGTGGGGGGGTGGGCTGGGTGGGTACACCGACCGGGGTCACGGGGAGCGTGGCGTCCCCCGTTTCGGTGGGGTGGCAGACGTGGACACGCTGCGCCCTGTAATCGCTGGCCGCTGTCATGTACGCCGTGTCATCTTTGTGTGCTGCGTGACACCAGCCGTCAGTCTCGGGCACACGATGGAGCAGAGGCACGGATGTGTCTCTGGGCTGCCTCGCTCCCATTGGCTGCGCAGGTGGAAGCAGAATGCTGCGGTCTCTGGAGGCCTCCTTAGAGCTCTGCTGAGGAGCAGAAAGTTATCAGTGCTGCAGCATGTCCAGATCTATGCCTGTTTATCCCCAACCTCTCTCTCGCCCTCCTTCTCTCCCCCTCTTATTTTCTCAGTCCTGCAACGTGGAAAGAATTAGTGATGTGTGTTGTCCGAGTCTCAGAGGACTGTCGGAGGTAACAAAGTCGAACTCCTCAGCTGCGCCCCAAGACGGCATCACTCCTTTTTGTGACTGTGCTTATCGCTCTAGTTTTTGGGTGCCCTTTTTCCTTTGAACCTCCTCATTTCTTTGACGTCCTGTCAGACGGAGATCTATCCGCGATATTTCGGTTACACGAGAAGGCGCACCAGACGATTTGAGGTGAATGTTTACCATCTCAGACGCCCATGAGAAGTATGTGGTAACCATGGTAACTGGGCGATGGGCAGAGCCCAAGTTGTTCAAGACTAATTTGCAGTGTGCTATGTTATCGCTCTCCCAATCTAGCCTTTTTAACAGTGCGCACGAGGCTGGGAGCGATGTAATGGATGTTTTGGCCAGGTGAAAACTTTGCAGACCCCACAGATGTGCCCCAAATGTCTGGATTATGTCCTCTAATCTGAGGAATTACTGTGCAGCCAGCCTCTGCTTATGCATTTTCATTTGTGTAATTTGGCTTTTTTTTTTTTAATAAATGAGAGTGAAGTGGCCGCAGTAATTCTCGTAATCTCGGTCTGGGGTCTCTCAGGACTTTCGGCCCCTCCCACCCCCGTCCCGCGTCCCTGCTGCTCTGGCGCTGTTTTCAGTGGCATAATCCAACTCCCAAAAAATGGCTCAAAGTCAATATTTTCCAGCCCCCGGTCATGACACTGCTGTGAGTAATGTGTCCGAAGCGGTGTGGAGTCGCTTGGGGGCGGGGGGCAGAGGTGGCGTCGGCCTCCGGCGGTATGTGGAGTTCCGCTGCTGTTTTCACAGCTCTTAACAGAGGGCCCTTTGTGAAGGAGGCTCCGCACTCAAGACTTAAGGCTGTGCCGCGTATCCTTGTGTTTATTTTGCCAAATTTCAAACGTTTTTTTTGTTGTTGCCTGCTACCAAGTTCCCCATCTAGCTGGTGTTGCTAACTAACCCCTCCTGCCCTTTTTACACTTCTGTCTTTGTGCAGACGGGGTTAATACAAACATGATTTATGGGAGCTGGAAGGTAAAGCTCCCAGATGAAATTAGGAGCTCAGGTAATGACAGAGAGCCCTTTGGCCGCCCGTCATTCGCTGGATGGGTAGGAGAGGGGGATGCCTTCACAAGACGTTTTCTAATGTAATAAATGCAAATGCGCGTGTGTATCTGACAAGGATGTGCGGTCGGAGCCTGCCTTAGTGTCCATTAGGGTGGAGAGGTGGCAAATGTGCCGTTTGCCTTCAGACTTAATGGAGAAGAAATCCTCAGTGTTGAGTATAGCGAGGCTCTGCTATGTAAGTGCACTGTGGAACCTGGGATTATGCTGAAAATTATGTGCTTATACACTGGCAAACTATTTCCTCTCTTTGCGTCTGTCCTGGTTTCCTCCAGCTAAACTAACAGTCTTGTTCTCGTTGAGGGCAGATGATAAAAATAACGTTTTCAGAATCTTAAAATATGCTACGGTGCGCTGCCCCCCCCTTCATGTTACCTTCTTGTGAGGCATTTTTTCATTTTGTGAAACAGGCTGCATTCTTCCTGTTTAATAATATTTGGTTCAAAATGTAAAGCTGCTTTCCTGTTGACGCATAACAGTGAGTGTTTTTCAGCTGAACGTGAAAGAGATTCTGTGTGTCAGTAGGATCATGTGTGTTCATTTTAATTTTGTTAATGTAGTACAGACTTGTGTGTTACAGTTAGTCATTTAAGTAAGTCATGACTTTTTTGGCGTTGTGTTACCCATATAACATCCTAGCCTTATATTTGTGACCCTCCATTATGTTTTGTTAATTTTGACCATGTTCTTCCATCTATGCGAATATGTATGGACATACGTTTAACAGAATCAGAGCTGCGAGTGCGTGTTTGTTTTGTTTTGCATGGAACGCAAACTGATTTATGTACCTTTCCCCCAGACGTACATCACTGTGCATTAATGCACTTCCAGGACACTTTTCAACTTCAAACTGCAAGCAGATTCAACCAAGGATAGGCTTGAAAAACGGTGCGGGTTCAGCATAGTGAAGCCTTCAGTATTATTCCGACAGCAAGCTGAATATCGGTATGTTCTGACTGACAGGTGGAGAAACGCCTCCGCTCAATTTTTAGACTTGACGGTTTTAATTTGAAGGTGTTGGGAAAGAGTTGGAAATAATCCATTAACCCGTGCCTGGGAGAAAGCGCTTCGCACGAGAACGGGAGAGAGGTGGAGCGGAGAAGAATGAGTTCAGACGGCGGCTGACCTGGCGGTGCGACCGGGACGCGAATGAGTCACCGCGAGGAGTTCGGCAGGACCGGGCGCATTATTAGAATTTGCTGTTGATGAGCCGATGACACGGTTACCGTGGCGATGAAAGGGGCCTCCCCGCCACCGCTGTCTTTGAGGTGTGGGTCGGCGCTGCAGGTCAGGCCTCCAGGTATACGGAACATTTACACGTCCTGTTGAACACCCTGCTCCCGTGACTGAGCCTGCAGACTTCCACCCCCACAAGGGACAGTCAGATTAGGCTGGTAGTCCCCATTCAAGAAAGCGTGCCTTTTCTGTATCTGAAAGGCGTTTTTGTCAGTTGCAGATTGAAAGATGTTATTCTCTGTTGAGACAGTTTTTTTTCCCCTCTAGGCCCATAGTGATGTCATTGTGTTTAAGTAACATTCATTTAGACACGGTCCTAGCTGAGGAAGTGCATGCTTGTGGTGAAGGCAGTTGATAAAGCGTTGGGAAAGGACTAGCTCTTGTTCAATGCGGCACTTGGTGTTGAAGGATTTTGTCTGTCTCTGAAAGCTCGCTTTCACTGCCCCGTGTTTATGAAATACTCATTCAAACTATCGGACGAGAGTACATCTGCTCTGGCATACAGATTTGATATATCTCCCCCTCTTTTTGCTCTTATGTTTTAAATTCTGATTTCATGAGTCACAATTTATGGGAAAGTGTGTGTGTGTGTGTGTGTGTGTGTGCGCGTCTGTGTGTGTGTGCGTGCGTCTGTGTGTGTGTGTGTGTGTGTGTGTGCGTGTGTGTGTGTAATCGTTGGGCTGAAACCGTGTCAAGGGCTTGGGGGTTTTTTTTCTTTCTCTGAAACAGACACTATGCTTTGACTTGATTGAATACAGTGCTTTAATGTGCTCATTTGCTTAATATTTCCAGCTGTAATATGACAGACTCGCAGGAGAGCAGTAAAATCCTTTCCATGGAAATCATGTTTCCCGTGGTGGTGAGGGTGTCAGAGGGATTTTAACCTGATCCTTGTGTCTGGAGAGGGAGAGAAGTGTGGGAAGACCCGCTCTATGGTAATGTTTGAGAACAGCACAGCCATTGACTGGAGGACCTCAGCAATCTCGATGATACTCTGTTTTTCAGCCACAGATCTTGATGGTACTCTTTGAGAACAGCCCTGGTTTTCAGTCACTGACTGTAGAACAACAGATATCTCTATGGTACTGTTTGAGAACAGCTCTGTTTTTCAGTCACTGACTGTAGAACAACAGATATCTCTATGGTACTGTTTGAGAACAGCTCTGTTTTTCAGTCACTGACTGTAGAACAACAGATATCTCTATGGTACTGTTTGAGAACAGCTCTGTTTTTCAGCCACTGCCTGGAGAACCTCAGGGATCTCTATGGTACTGTTTGAGAACAGCTCTGTTTTTCAGCCACTGACTGGAGAACCTCAGGGATCTCTATGGTACTGTTTGAGAACAGCTCTGTTTTTCAGCCACTGACTGGAGAACCTCAGGGATCTCTATGGTACTGTTTGAGAACAGCTCTGTTTTTCAGCCACTGGAGGAGTAGGGGCATGCCAGCCTGTGACCCCTCTGTGCTGTCAGACTGGTTTTTGCCACACCTCTCTATGCTTGAAGTACTGGAAGAATCACTCTTTCAGCGCGTTAATTTTTTTGTCATTTAATATTCATCATCTTGAAAAGCTGAACAGGTGTTTCCTGTTTACTGTAGAGGGTGTAGCCTCACTGGATCACGCTGATTCTGCCTAACCAGGACAGTAGAGTCCCACACCGTGAAAAGCCATTTGATCGAACAGTAGCTTTTTACAGAGATCTTCTTTGTTAATGGGCGCCACCTCTTTCTTTCTTTGTCCTGAGAAACGTCTGTGGAATCTGCACTTGACAGTAGGGCCTGCGTTGATGCATCTGTACAGCCGGGCTCGCTCTTGCTGCTGATAATCCTGTCTCTCTGTTTGACTGCCCTGTCAGGCTCCGCTCGATTCAGAGTTTGCATGTTTCCTAATATGCAAACGGAGGCCAAGTATGAAGAAGTGAGAAACGTGTTGCCTGTCTGACTAGATTCTCTGATTGAGGAAGTGATAAGCGTGGACATGAGGGCCGCTGCCCGCAGACTTAACCCTTTCAGGGCTGGATTTAGAGCCTCCTTCATTGAAATGTTTTATGATGGGAAGGGTGCTTGTCCATACATGCCAGCCATACAGAGCAGCACATATTGTGTGCTAATATAATGTGCCAGTTGAACTTCTTGAAATCTGAGAGCCAACTGCAAGTGTAAAATGAGCACAGTCCACTTCATTGTATCCAGTATGGCTAAAGCAAGTCAAATCACATCAGTTAGTTTAGGTTAGTTAGTTAGGTTAGTTTAGCCAGAATGCATAAAGGCCTGTTACTCCTCACGTTCTTCTCCTGGGCTTCTCCATATCTCTCGGGCCATGTTGAGTAAACATCACACTGGGCCTCACACGCTTATCTCACACCGCTCATCAGTTCCGTGCGGTTGCATCTTCTCCATGCTTTCCTCGGGTGGAATAAGCCAGCGCAGGGTACATGAATGCACGGTACACCATGGCTTATTCATTTCCCTGTCGGAGAGATTAGAGACTCGCTGGTGTCCCCGTCCCTGGGAAAAACACATTTCTCAGCCTTATTTATCACGAAACAATCGTGCGCCTGGGGCATGGCGGGGCCTGATTGGCTGACGTGGAAAAGCCCCGGCTCCAGTAATGAACCTGTGCCGCGCCAGACGAAAGGAACACAACGCGGGCAATGATCTTTACTCTATGGTATATGAAGCTGGCTCCAGCTGCAGCGGGGGGTGCTGTGTTTTGGGTGGGTGCGTTTCTGTGGGAGTGCCGGGACCCGTGAGGTTAAGGGGATCAGCTGGGAGTCCTGTACAGAAAAGGGAGCTGGGTCCTGTCTGAGCAGAGGGCTCAGGACCCTGTTTAAAGGCCCTGTGCTTTTCACCTGTTAAAAGCTTCACTAATATGACCCATATATATATATATGTATTTATTTATATATATTTGTCACTGAGAAGAGAAGTGGTGATGCGTACCTTTTAATAAGGTTTCCGCACCTTCAGGTTCAGCTGAGGACTGAGGAGGCATGGCTATTCATTCATAAATATCAGTTTTTTATATACAGATCTAAGTTGTAGAGAGCAGTTCACAGGAGACGGTGTAGTGAGTTTCAACACCGGTAGTAATTCTTCACGTTTGATGGGGGAGAGTTTCATAGTCCCTTTGTTCCAGTTACACAGTGATGAACTGTTATGCATATATCTCCACATGAGAATGCACTTGACTGTTTTTATCATACTGGGTTGTCAGAAACTCTAAACAACATTAAAGTGTTAGAATGTGCATTCCTGCTCTTTAAGATTAGAATATTTTTAAATAAATATATACAGAATTATATTTTCTACAATTTACTACTAATAATATTTTAATAATATATAAACATACATAGTAAGAGCATGAAAGTGAAAGTCTTACTCATACTTATTTTGTTGTTTTGGGAAACTGCGTGCGTGTGTGTGCATGCGTGTGTGCGTGTGTACGTGCGTGTGTGTGTGTGCGTGTGTACGTGCGTGTGTGTGTGCGTGCGTGTGTGTAAACATACATATTAAAGCTTATTATGTGTCTGATACTATTTGCTTCTCTGAGATTTATGGCAACAGCATATTTGACCACTGCACAATCCGCACCTTTAGATAGCTTTACAAACAGGGAAACTAAATATTTGTTTTCCTAGAAAAAGTATGTAAAGCCATGTATTTTGGGAGGGTACATATGTACCGAACCAAGCACACCAGCATGAACTGCTTTAATTAGATGGCTTGATGAATATAGCCTAATCTATAAGCCATTTTCAGTTTCAGATTTGTGCTATGGCTGTCTTTTAAATGACTCCTTTAAGCACTCTGCTTTGTTTGTAATTTAACAGAAAATGTAGACGATACCAGGTTTTTCGAAAGGCCTTTTTACTTAATTAGCCATGGCACTCTGTAGAACCAAAAATACAATAATTGGGACTCTTTTCTTTTGTTGAAACAGGGAAAATTCTCTTTTTTGAAACCACTCTTTACTGAGACCATAGTTTGCTTAATACCTTCCCCCATCTGCCATCATATCATTATAATCTTTTTAACTTCGATTGCATTTCAAAATTACACACAGCATTGGTTTGGGATCAGACTGTGTAATTGTACTGCAGTTAACCATTACCGTACTTCCAAAGTGAGACTAGTTACTGTGGAAAAAAATATTTTTGAATTCTTTGTCGTATTGACTTAACTTAAAAAAAAAAACAAATTCCATTTGTGGAGGAATGCTCCTGTCTTGCTCTGGTGGTTCCACAGTGGAGGAAATGGCCGAGCCCCACAGGTGGTTCAGTCTACAATAGCGCTGCTTCACAGGCACTCAGCATGATATTAGACATAAAGACCAATCAGATTAAATGGAAAAGGTAGCAGAGCCAATCGGAACACACAAGCAGCAAACTCTTGTGCCTGTATTGGGCTATACCTGCTGTATTCATTTTAGTTTGAGTGCAGGCTAATGGTATCAGAACATGCATCTTATTGGCAAGAACGTTTTCTTTCTGCGATGAGAAGTATCTATCTCAGGAATGAGGAATAGAATTTGAATGCATGGAAGACGACGCTGGTGCAGCCTCGGGCACAGAAGAGCGCGGTTTTGTCAGTTGCTCATATTTGGCCAGTTGTTGACGGACCGGATCTGCTTCTACTTTTAACAATGAGAATAGCTGTATGAATGGTGTGTTAAATTTGCGGTGTGCCTTCTTTTGGCATGTGCTTGTTCGCCGTGTTCCCTCTCAATGTAGGCCTGCAGTCAGACCTGTGTCATAGTTTTAGGCGCTATAGCAGGAGGAGGCGGAGCCTCATGCTACGGAGCGCTTGAATGGCTCTCTGAGACGGTGCCGGTGTCTGATTGGCTCGGTCCCAGAGCCGTCGCGGGTGACCCCCTCCTCCACCCCGCTCTGCTCCCTTCCTGAATGGAGGACCCCACCCCCCCCCCCCCGTGTGGGACAGACCCGGCCGTAAAACCCAAACTGCTGTGATTTACCGCCACCCAGCCCTCCCATTGTCCGACATGAGCTGGCTGAACGCTTTAGAGCTTTAGTGTGCGGTGTTCCTGCAAGGCACACAGGCTTTTACTCACACAAGCGCTTTGGTGTTCAGCGCTGTTCTCAGGGTGTGTTGGTTAGGGGCCTGTTCTGAACACCGCAGTGCTGCTCTCGCTCTGGTGGGAAGCTGTCCAAACCCTGATTCTGCTACAATTATGTGGACACGCACAATTAACTGCACCCATTACAGGAGCTTAGCTTGTGCCAATGTGATTTTAAGGGCTCACGTTACCTGTGAGAGTGCTCAGTGTGTTTGGATTGACGTGTGTTTGAGTACTGAACCCTGCTCTCTCTGTGTTCAGGCGCACAGCGGCTCACCTGTCCTGGGAGACGGGCGGTGCACTGGAGACGGAGAGGACAGCAGAGCAGTAGGTAAGAACCCCGCCCCGGCACCCAGCCGGGACGTCCAGCAGGGCTCCCTCCACGCTGGGGCTCCCTCCACGCTGGGGCTCCCTCCACGCTGGGGCTCAGTCAGCCTGGTCTAGGGGCTGTCCCTGTGTTTGGAGGGCATTGTGCTTCAGGGCGGTGGCCGTTCTGATGGCTTTGCTGAGGCTGCAGTGCTGTGGTTGGGCTGAGGGGCCTGTCTGTCACACAGCGATTGGCTGGGCTGAGGGCATGGACCGTGGATGTATGGAGGCTAATGGAAACGGTAA